>NC_028639.1:17392051-17426824 GCF_001406875.1 Solanum pennellii
ATCCACCACCTCTCTCTCTCTCTTCCTCAATCCTCTCAATACATTTTTATATCTCCAAATTTTAAAACTAAATCTTGATAATAAACATATATATAGAGGTTTGATACTATTTTTCATTATTTTTATGTATCATGAAGGGTATTAGGTATCAGCTGAAGAAGAGAGAGATACGAAAGACATTAGATGAACATGTATCTAATTAAGCGTTCATATATCTGAGTTACGATTATAAATATTTTATGAGAAATCAATATTTGTTTGGCCGATGAGCGGTGGCAAGGGTTCGTAAGTTACTCGAAATTTCTTTCTTCTGATTTATTTCTTCTTTCCCCTAATTTAGCTAACGATGATAGACATATAATTTTGCCTTAGTTTATTTGTTGCTTTTAAGAATCCTAATATTATTACTCTGTAAAACTCACCGATAATACATTTGAAACATTTATGAATATGAACAATTAAGTACTTTATTCCACTCTCATACAAATATTCTACAATCATGATTTGTTGCTAAATTCATGTGTTTCAATTACATTCTATATTTAGATATACATAATTAGATGTATATGCTTATTATGGATATGAGATACATGTTTTTGAATATAACATATGAAATTGATACTTGATACATCAAATTATATATATAAAAGATATATGAAATAATATTAGATTATATAAACAGATAGATGAAATTAATATTAGATCATATAAATAGATACATGAAATTAGTAGTAGATACAAATAGATACTAGTAATGCTTGATACTTCTATGATACATATGAATGTACTTGTATGATACTCATGTATCTAAGGAGTCGTTTGATAGAGTGTATTAGGAAAAATAATGCATGCATTAGCCTTGTGTATTACTTGTATCTTGTTTGATACTCTTTTCTAACCTATGTATAACTATGATCACATTAGTTATACACTCTATTGTCTATTAAGGTGTGTATTACCAATACCATGATTTCTAGGTATTAGCAATGCAATGGTTTTAACGCATGCATTAGCTCAGTTAAAAACTCAATTGCCCCTCTGTAATGACCCGGTAGGTTATATTTGGAAATTTGATTTATTCGTTTAACGTGAGTTAATTAATTGATGAATAATCATTGGTAAATGACTTAATCGATAATTAATGGGCTAAAGTGATAATTTATTTAAGGCCCTACCACAATTTAGCCTATATTTGATAAAATAATTGAGTAATATTTATCACTTTTAATACATAATTAATTAAAAAATAATAAAAAGGAAAAAGAAGAAAAGGACATTGCGGCTTACGAACTGGTCCAGATAAATTTCTTTTGCCTCTAGGCTTTCCTTAATTGTTGCACACATATGTATATATATAACAATATTATATATGTACTTGGATATATGTATAATGATAAGTAATGATTTCCAGTTTGAGTCTTACAAGTTGAATAACGAATCACGTGATTGGTTGTAAATTGTGATAACTTTCAAATCAATTTGTTAGTGGGTATTCAGTGTATAATCTGACTAGTTGGGTGATTGATTATTGAGAATTCGAAGGGTACTGTTAGTACATTGAAAAGGGGGGGAGGGATCATTAATGGGGCAAACAACAAAATAGAATGAATGAAAAATGTTTTAGTTTGAAACGTGGGTCCCTAGAGCAATTTTTAGGATTCATTGAATTTTCTAAGAGCACTAGCCATATTTATTATTATTATTATTATTATTATTATTATTATTATTATTATTATGTTAGTGTCATAAGAATAATTAGTGAAGGTCGGCAGTTGTTACGCCATATTATGTTATTGTATGTCTCGACGCTTTGAGGTTTAGGGGGACAAGAAACAATGGTAGCATTATTAGTGTTATCATTATATTCTTTTGTGTGTTATCAATTTTATTTTAGGAATTAGTATATGTTGTAAGTGGTTATGGATTAAGCATAAAATGTAAATTACGAATCAGAATATAACATAATTGTCTTTTCAGACAAAATGGTGTTGCAATTGTCTTTTTGTATAAAATTAAATATTGAATATATTGTATTACATGAATACCGTTAGAATTGTGATTTTGGAGAAATTGAAGCTTAATCCTAGGCTTGAAACTTAGAAAACTATACTAACATGGGTGTTGTAAGTTTCGAAATCTTTTTGTGTTTATGTACTTGAATAAATTGCATTAATTTGGAAGCTCAACGAAAAGGGAAGGCTTAAGTCCTGGAGTGAATCGTTGATTAATTGAGGCAAGTGGATTTCTAAACCCTTGTTAAGTCTGTAGTATTGGTGTATTTCTTTGTGGTATATGTTTGGGAATAATGGGAATTGGTGATGGGTTGACTTGTCCATGTTGAATAATTCTAATGATTAAAAAAGTATAACAAAAATGTGATGTGATTAATGGTTGATGTTGTATCACAATTGCATTTTTGTGAATTGTGCCTTGTATTGCCTCTGAAACATGGTTGTGATAAATGTTATATGATAAGAGGATGCACCATTTCGAGGGACATATTGCGCGCTGCAATGGATACTATATTTCGAGGGACGTATCGCGCACCGCGATTGTTAGTATTATCGAGGGTCGTATCGCGCGTCGCGATGGATGCATGGACAACATTGTCCTTGATGGGTCCTAAACTTAGAGACCGCGGTGTGTATCATTAGGTCAGACATTGCATTTCATGGCATTGCACAATTTAATCATTGATGAACTTAACCTTGGTTTTGTTGATCTTGTGAGTGCTTTTCTGTGAAACTTACGACTGATGAATATTGAGTTGTTATTGAGAATATGTAATCAGTTAGAGTGTTGTTGTTGAGTTGTGTGCTTTGCGAACTGTTAGGTTGGGTTGATTTTATGCAGGTTGTAGTGTGGAGGTTCGATAGGGTGTAAGGAGTACCTGTATTATCTTCCCTTAACATATGTTTAGAGGTTTGCTTGTTCGGTACCGTGTGGTTTGATACTCACCTCTTGCTTACACAAATTTTTATAGGCTACAAGCCCGGATCTTCGTGATACCTTCTATTCTCTTCATTTTCGAGGCTTTCTGTGGAGATTTGAGGTAGTAGTTGTCATCTGAGTAGACCTTCTTACTCATGTTTATGATTTTGTTTTTACTTGAAAGACAACGTCATTTGAGAATCTATATATTATTTCAATTCTAGTATTTACATTAGAGGCTTGTGCACGTGACAACCAGGTTTTGGGGATAGAATGAAGTTGACTTGTTTTTCATATTAGTAATTGTTATTGGACTTTTGTTTTACTTTCGCACTTTATCAAAATTATTGTCTTTAGATTGAATTGTCTTGGTGGAATAAGACGAGTGCCATCACATCCATTTTTGGGTCATGACAAAATGGTATTAGAGCCCTAGGCTCATAGGTCTCACGTGTACACAAGTCGAGTCTACGTAGAGTCTCAAGGATCGGTACGGACACGTCATATACTTATCTCTGAGAGGATATAAAGACTATTAGGAAGTCAACTTCCTTTTGTTCAATCTTTTGACAAACGACGAGGACTATAGCTACTGTTACTTGTGGTAGAGAGGAGGCACTTCCCGTGGCAATTGTTGAGGCCCCAGCTAGGGGTAGGGATAAAACCTGAGCTAGAGGTCATGCTCGTGGAACGACATTAGCCAGAGGTCGTGACCATAGAGTAGCACCAGTGAGGGATCCTGCTAGAGAGGTATCTCCATATCCTCAGATTGATGGCAGAGAGGACCAGGTTCCTCCAGAGCCTGCAGTCTCACCTTTGCTTCAGGATACATTATTGAGGGTATTAATTGTGCTTGAGAGATTTTCTTAGGGTGGTGGTGCGACCGCCACACCACATGACTCTCAGATTAGAGAGGGGGCCAGACCCAAGAGCAGTAGGAAGCTCCAGTTATTCAGGATGCAGTGGGGCAGATACCATTGGATCCCGCGGTTGAAATTGATCTTGCACTAACAGTTGGGGGTCAAGGTGCACCATGTTCTAACAGAGGATGATCAGTGTAGGTATGAGAGATTCAGAAAGATGGACCAATAATTAGGATGCTCATGAGTTTCTGACTACACGCTGACAGTTTCTAGAGGTTGTTGGATTAGCTGAGTCACATGGGGTTCGATATGCTACACTCCACCTTCGTGGGCCAGCGAGAGAGTGGTGGAGCCACTTATTCGGAGGCCTTGCTAGTTGGATCTCCTCCAGTGACTTGGGAGAAGTTTTCCAATGTAGTCCATGATCATTTTATCCCTTGGAGCGTGAGAGATGAGAGTCGCCTGAGGTTTGAGAATCTGAGACAGGATGGCTTATCTATTACAAAGTATGAGCATTTTTTGCTAGTTATCTAGGCATGCTTTGGCCATTATTCAGGACGAGACATAGAGGATTACTAGATTTGTGAGGGGGAGACTTTCTCTATCAGATCGGCTGTGCTTAGAGCATCTAGAGAGGGGGCTTCCTCTAGTCCATTGTGAGCGCCTCCAAAGAGGCAGAATTCATGGAGAGATAGTGGAGTTTGGGGACCCTAAGAAGGACCTTACATCAGGTCAGTTTCATGGAGCCTCATCTAGGGGCATGGGATCACATAGAGGGAGTGATCCATTTTTGCATGGGGGACCAGTTCATGCATCTATGCCGACATCCAAGGGTCGTCAGATTTCTTGGGGTTCTTATAGCCGGGTCAGGACTCGTATGGTTCACAACAGTGACCTACATGGCGAGGCTATTATATTGGGTTTTAAGGGTCCGCACAACAGTTCTGGGGTCAGATATTTTGCTTTACTTGTGGAGATCCCGATCACATGGTGCGATAGTGTACTTCCTAGAGGGGTCGTGGAGGCTCCCAACCTAATTCTTCATTTCAGACTAAACCACCAGCACCACAGGGTAGAGGTTGTGGCAGAGTTCAGTCAGTTAGAGGCGGTAGAGTTCCTAGTAGTGGTGTTGTAGCTCAGTAAAGTGGGGTAGATGTCTTAGTCCGAGTAGGGATAACATTTCTCTGCTGCATATCCATAGAGTTTTGAAAAATCCAAACATCTCAGTGAGAGATAGAGAGGTGGGAATTTCTCGAATGAACCACACTCGTTCTTATACGTCATGAGTTCATTGATGAGAAGGAGATGGAACCAAAAACTTGATTATATATAGGAGAAAGGTGTTCTCATACGTTGATACCGCTTTGTGGAAACCTAGAACAAAAGAAAGTCTCTTTAGGATGGCTCTGTTCTAGCTAGATCGAGTCACAACTACTTATTATAGAAGACCTACACACTTCCCTATACTTCTCCTAAGTGACATCAAAATACTCTTTCAACCGATTCAAAAGCAACAATAGATGAGATTGAATCAGATAAAAGGTCCACCCCTCACCCTAGGGGATTGGGGAGGTGAGACTTCCTTGCTCTTAGGCGCAATGTAAGGCCAATAAGATCAGAAAAAAGGATATTGTATTCTTACTTCTTTTTGGATTGACTCTAATCGTGATTTTGACTCTAATGTGACACCTCCCTCTGTCGCAATAGAAATCAATAATGGAGGTGACTTTGCTACACCTGTTTATAGTTGGAAATTCCAACTCGAAGGCCCTAATACTACTGACTTTGCACCAGATTAAATTGAATCCTTTTTTCGGCATTCCTTCTCAGACGTCTTAAGCCTTGCCTTAGTAATGTGCAATCAGCTACTTGGGACCTTCCCTTATTCTCCTTTCTTTCCTTTTATATCTAAGGTAGTACTAATTATGCTTGAATTGCTCCTATTAGAAAATAGGGCTACTCTTGGGTATAAAATAAGGATATTCTTAGTTTGGATGGCTAAGGGGGCCATTGTTATGCTTTCCCGAGGAGACTCGAGGCGGAGACCTCTGATATTGTTATTACAAGTATCATCCCAGTATGTCATCGATCTGCGTCTGTATAGTTTGATCTAGGGATATACATTCTCTTAAGTGTCTACCTATTTTTGCTGCTGAATTTGATATGATATGTGATAACATGACTGTACCTGTTCGTGTTTCTACACCCGTGGGTGAGCCCTTAGTGGTGGATCGAGTGTATAAATCCTTTCTTATTTCTTTGAATGGGTATGACACTTGGGTAGACTTAATCATTCTGGGGATGGTAGACTTTGGTGTTATCTTGGGTATGAATTGACTTTCTCCTTATCATGTTGTCCTTGATTGTAATTCTAAGAAGTAAAAATTTAAGGGATCCCATAGTGTAATTCAATAATTACATTCTGTCCCGACAAATTTAGTATTTACAAAAAATCCCTTAAATTTGTTGTTCTGTGATACTTTAGACTCTAGTGATACATGGTAAATGATACATGGTAAGTTTAAACTGTTGAGAAAAAAATGGAGAAAAAACGGTACAATTAATGTTGTTACTAAAACAACTTAATTTAAGGTAACAGATCATTAATCACCATAAAATCAGCACGTAATTGGATATTGATTTCAAATTTTGAAAATCAAAATTATATCATCTATTTTGAAAACATTTTTATGAACAATCTGTTAAATTTTGAACTACATTAATTTTATTGTTGTTACAGTGGATTTTTCAAGATGAATACTTCGATTTTGATGATTCATTGAAAGAAGAATTCAGCTATCCAGAAAATGGCACTATCAAGATTGAGGCTTCATCATCATTATCATCCCCTACACCATCTGAGGAATCATCATCTTCGCCTGAGTCTGATATTACTTTCTTGGATTTCGCTGAACCATCTTTCGATGAATCAGAAAACTTCTTCTTACCCAAGTACCCTTCCGTGGAGATTGATTGGGCAGCTCTTTGATACTTTGTTGTAGTATTACTTTGTTTTTTTTTGTTTTTATAAAAAATATATCATGTATGGTGTCAGGTATGGCCTCCTGCAATGGTGTTTTTGACATTTGCAGAGGTTGGTGTAGTAGTGAATAGAGTCATGTAGAGAGTCATGTAATAGTAAAGGTCACTCACTCTCCATCTTGTTCATGCTGTGGTTTTTGTATATGCATTGAACCAAAAGGGAGAGACTTTGTATCATGTATGTGTCTTGTTCATTTCTTAGCTTAATATAATCATATCTAATGTTTTAGTATGTATCTAAACTTGTGCTATTATATCATACAAACAATCTTTCAGTATTCCCAAAAACAAAGAATCCACTTAGCTAGTCAAGTAAAATAAGGTCCAAACATGAAGATTATTGAAGTGAATATTGAAAATTTGAGGTAAATTATTAGTTTTATTTTTAAATAGTGACAGAAGTACCCGTTTACTTAATTTTGATATAATTTGTTTCGTGATATATTAAGTGGCTTTTAAATTTTGTAAAATCGAGAAACTCGTAAGTGTTGAATTCACTAGTACTTTTCAGGTAAATCATTGGCAAAAAACAGTAAGGTAAGAGAGGTTTTCAATAAATAAATATATTTTTTTACTTGCTAGTAGTATCATGTTTGCAATTGAGTATACATCAGATGATCAGAATCATTAAAAACAAAAAGTAAGAAAACTAAAAAAAAACATGATTATTTTTCACTCATGCTCCTCTTGTCATTGGATCTCTCCTATTCCTAAGTCCTAACTACATAAAATAAAAGAATCTTGGAAACAAAAATCATTGTCATCTCCCCACTTGGCATTACTCATTTGGTCTTTACTTCATCCTGCAAATACATTGACAAACGACAACGTACATGTATCAGTGAATTAAATAAAACATTATAACATGTGATACATGTCTAATACATGTATCAGAAACATCGACTAAACAACATACACACTGATTCTATATGTATCATCAAGTACAGCTGATGAAGCATTTATTAAACTTAGTGAATGATACATTATAACAATTTTCAAACCATGTATCAGTACATCAACTAAACAACTAATACCTTACTGATACATGATATCAGTTTTCAGGAATTCATACTACATGCAAAACATGTGATACATATCTACTACATGTATCAGTGCATTGACTAAACACTGTACACACAGATTCTATATGTATCATCAAGCACAGTTGATGACGCATTTACTAAACTTATTGAATGATACATTATAATAATTTTCAAAAACTACATGATACATATAAAATATTATGATACACAATAATTCATGTATCAATTCACCATCTAAAACACTATACACACTTATTCAAATGTATCAGCAAGCTCACTTGATTCCTTTAAAATTTATACTAATTTAAAAAACATTTTTAAGTACCAAAATACTAACCCGAGACAATGTAGGCCTAACAACAATGTTTGCTGCTTCTTTTTTCCTTTTTTGTTGTATTTTGAAAACCTTTGATTTTGATGTTTCGCCATAGTCTTTGTTTGAATCCTTCTGAAGATTCATAGGATCATGCAAAGACTTTTTCCTATTTTCTTTCCAATTTTCATCGTCGGAATCATATATCCTTCTATTAATTAACGGATCCATTACTATGATGTAATAGAACAATTAACAAAAACAAAAAAGAGAAGAATATACGAATTGATGATGGATGCTGGGTTCAAACGATTACAGATTAGGAAGAAATAGATGATGATGGATTAAGAATAAAAAGAAGAAAAGAAAAAAATATGCTGGGTTAAGATGAATGAAGATGATTAAGGAAAAAAAAAGGACTGAAACTTTGTGGAGCAAGAAGAAAACGGTAGAAGTTAATGGAAGTTGTCCTGCTTCCTGAAATTTTTACTTTTTTAAATTTCAATTTTTTTGAATTTTGAAATTCAAAATTTCAAAATTTGGTCTTTTATTTAAAATTAATTAAATTTAATAATTCAAAATCAAAAAGCTGATTAAAAGGTTGAGTGTTTAAATGGATAAAATTTAAAATTCAAAAACTGATTTAAGAGGTTGAGTGTTTTAATGGAGAAAAAATAGGCATTAAAATGGGTAAATGTGTATTATAGGAGAGAGAATGTAATGTATCTAAAAACTTACACTAAAATAAAAAAAAGGGGAATTCTGTAATATTTAAAACAAGTAGGGAAAATTAGAGAATATAAAAATTATAGTTGTGTATTTAAGTTATTTTTCCTTCTAAGAATGTGACCTTACCGATGCTTGTGTTCCGAGGGTTGAGTGGAAGGTTTCTAGTGGCTCATATCCTAGCAAGGTCATCTCCTTTATCCCTGCTCAGAGATTGGTGGAGAGATGGTGTTTATTATACTTAGCTTTTATTTGAGATACTGGTATTGAACCACCTCCGATGGATTCTGTTCCCGTGGTTCAGGAGTTTCTCAATGTATTCCCTTCTGATCTTCCAGGTGTTCCTCTAGGGATAATCAATTTTGCTATTAATTTGGAGCCGGGCACTAAGCCTATTTCTATTTATCCCTACCGTATGGCTTGATCTTGGGCGTATTTATGCGCCCAATAATCAATTTATCCCATATATATAGCTAAGTTTGAGAGCATTTCCAGTATCGAAGTTTAGTTTTGAGAGTCTTTTGATCCTGCTTCTTTTAACCAATATGATTAGATTTTCCAAGGCGAAGATCAAAGAAAAATGAGCCAAAATAGGACACCTGGATAGAGCTCGGAAAATATAAGACAAAGTTGCGAAGAAAACGCGCCAAGAAGATGGAAAACTCATTACGAGGGAGCCCCTCCGTGTCGCGGAGCTAATCCGTCCATGTAGAAAAGAATTATACATAACAAATTATTCCGCGATGAAAGTGCGACGCAGAATGGTTTTAAATTTGGACTATATATAGTTTAAGTGTGTCATTCTTATATTGGATCAAGTTCCAAAAAGATGGGAGCACATCATTTTAGGCGATTTCACTATATTTTCTAGGGATTTCCTTCTCCTTTTTCATCTTAGTGAATTCTTGTAAAATTGACAAACATTATTTCTTGATATTTTGTTCTATGAGTAGCTAAAGTCCCCTATTATAGGGTTTTAACTACGGTTTATGGTTTAATACAATTTGTTTCTAGTGTGAGAAGGGTTGTCTAATGATTTCTGTTTGCATTCTTGTTTTACTATTTTAATGCTTGATCAACACTAAAATAAACTTGTTGTCCGTCCTTGAACTCGAAAGACAAATAGAAGGATAGACCAAAAAATGTGAGGAGTGTGTTCATTCTAGGATAAAACCTAGAATGTTTTGTATATTAGATAGTCTTATACTTATATACCACACTTGGTTATTATGCAAGATGAATAATAAATGCGTCGTTATTGGTTCATGCCTAACCCCGCTCAACGATGTATTTAGGTTGTCAATGGTGGCAGGCGATTAGAGGTTGGAAGATCGTGATTGAAAAATAAACCTTGCTAATACATAATGAGGTTAACTCGTCAAATACTAGAATAAATTAATATTATATCGGAAATCGATCTATGCTACAACACTGGGATACCTTTCCTAATTGTGAGATTCTCTTGTTTGAAACTTTTTGATTAACATAATTATTTTTTAACAGTGTCTAATTAGTAGTAAGTAGTGATAAACGAACTTACAAAAGTATTTTCCACTTGAATAAATTTAGTTTAAACATAAAAGAATTTTTATTTGCTGATTTGAAGTCCTTTGGGTTTGATAATTCAGCTCGGAAGAGTTGTTGTACTACTTGAGTGACCACGTGTACTTGCGTGTGCTTTTGGACACAATAAGTTTTTGGCACCGCTGCCGGGAGTTTTAAATCGGCAGATATCCAAGTTTTAAGTGTCTAAATTATTTCTACAAGTGTTGACTACTTCATCTTGGCTCCCCATTTCGTAGGTTGTGTCAGGTTTTTGCACTGGAAGACGACCGGGATATGATATAGCCTCTATCTGAATCGGAAAGATTTTTTCATTACCAGAGAAGGTGAAGAAGACACAAACATTTGGTTCCTCCTGTGCTGAGGGAAACAGAGACTGTAGAAGAAGAGGAGGTCCAAGACCCACCGATAGTGATGGCAGAAATGAAAATGAGGGATGTGGAAATCCCACAAACTACCAATGTTACCTCAAGTATTCGGAACCTACACTTTTTGGGAGTTTTGAATTGAAGCTAAACATGGTGCAACTACCGCTCACAAATGGGAAGTTTACAAGTCTATCTCATGAGGACCCACGAGTGCATATTCAAAATTTCCTCGAGATCAATGACACATACACTCCAACTAGAGTGAACCATGACTATCTGAGGCTCACATTATTCCCCTTTTCTCTACTGGGGGAAGCAAAAATACGGTTGAACTCTGAGCTTGCAAATTCCGTAACAACATGGGATGATCTTCCCCAAAGTTTTGATAAGGTTTTTTCCATCCGATAAAACAGCCAAGTTGAGAAGCGACATATTGAGCTTCCGGTAGAAAGGAGGGGAGAACTTTTACTAAGCTTGGTATAGATTTAAGTCCCCGCTACTAAGTTGTCCACATCACCATTAAACTAACGAAGTGTTGGTTCATACCTTCATTGTAGGGTTGAAACCAAACACAAAAATTTTACTTGATTCTGTTGTATGTAGACAAGCTTTGAGAAGACATATGTTGAGTTGTTTACATTGCTTAATATAATTTCACAAGGTAACCCCGAGTGGAATGGCAGAGGAGCTAAATCGATTGTACAGAAGACTGCTGGAATGTTGGAAATGGATCCAGTAACAACGTTTTTTGCATAGATCGCATCAATGCAGAATATGATGACTACTCATTTCAGCAACAAGTCACTAGGACAACAATAAGCTCAAGTT
The DNA here is from genome assembly GCF_001406875.1 of Solanum pennellii. Taxonomy (NCBI): domain Eukaryota; kingdom Viridiplantae; phylum Streptophyta; class Magnoliopsida; order Solanales; family Solanaceae; genus Solanum; species Solanum pennellii. The sequence goes on from NC_028639.1 coordinate 17,403,729, forward strand.
AATATGGTACATCAACCATAGGCTTTGTGTGAAGTATGTGGAGTGGAGATCACAATGCTGAGGTATGTGGAGTAAATCGAGAATCTGTTCATTTTGTAGGTAATGCTCAGTGGGAGGAAATAACCAGATCTATGGAAACACTTACATCCCTAGTTTGCCAAACCAGGCAAACTTTTCATGGGGTGACAATCAAAACCAACATCAAGGACAAAACCAAACAGACCGCAGAGTAGTAGACAACAATACCATCAGTAAAGCCATGGAAATCAACAAAACCATGGTGATCAACATGTTGCCAAGAAAAGTGATATGAGTGTGGAGTACATGCTAAAACAAATCATGACGGACAAATTTAAATTAGCGGCAGTTGCTAGTGCCCAAAATTCCCGACCACAAGGGGGTTTGCTGGGAAATACCGACCCAAACCCGAAGCAGGTAAATGTTATGAGTACTCGGAGTGGTCGTCCATTGGAGGAGTTGACACCAAAAGCAAAAGTTGTTGAAGAAAAAAGAAAACATGTTGATGAAGTTGAACCAAGTGAACAAAGGGTAAATGAGGAACCAAAAGCAAAACCACCTCCTATATCCACAAAAATTCAAAAAACAAAAGGAGGAGGAATGTTTTGGTAAGTTCATTGAATTACTCAAGCAGGTACATGTTAATTTTCCTTTGATTGATGTGTTGCAAGGAATTCCTAAGTATGCCCAATATGTGAAAGATGTGTTAGGCAACAAGATTAGATTGGCTGAGTATGCAACAGTAGCACTCACCGAGGAGGCAGTTCTATGATCCAGAATAGGCTCCCAACCATGTTGAAAGATCCAGGGAGTTTCACTGTTCAAATAAAAATTGACAAATGTGTTGAGGCAAGATGTTTGTGTGATTTGGGCGCAAGTATCAATTTGACGTCTACTTCTAAATTTCTAAAATAGGGACTAAGAAGTCCCAAACCCACAACTATTATTTTGCAGTTAGCTAATCGTTCGGTGTTAAGGCCAGATGGTGTTATTGAAGATGTCTTGGTTCAAATGGGAACTTTGATTTCCCCCGTGGACTTTGTCATTTTTGATTTTGAGCCTGATCTTGAGGTCCCATTTATTTTGGGACGCCCATTCCTAGCAACGGGAGGTGCATTAATTGATGTGGCGGCAAGTGGACTAACAATAAGGGCTCATGACAAGGTTGAGATATTTGATGTTTACAAGGCAATGAAGTTGCATGCGATTTATGAGGAGTTTCTGGCAATTAGATTCATTGATGAGGCAATTGCGGCTAAATATGTTGAAACTCAAGTCCATTTAGAGAGAGTGTTAACTGGGCAAGACATTGAGGGATATGTTGAATCCCAAGAGTTGGCTAACGTCCTAAATGTCCCGAATGTGAGTATGCTTCACAAGTTTGTGAAGCCATTAAACAGAGTCATGAGACCACCCCCAAGCCATCAATTGAGGAAACACCAACGTTGGAGTTAAAGTCTCTCCCTTCTCATCTCAGGTATGCATTCTTAGGTGCCGATGAATTTTTATTCATAATCATTTCTTCTACTTTGTCCGAATTGCATGTTGAGGCATCTCTGAAAATATTGAGGAAGAGAAAAAAGGCGATAGGTCGGTAGATGGCTGATATTCATAGCATCAACCTAGATCTATGTATGCACAAGATATTTATGGAGGAAATTTACAAGTCAATCGTGCAAACTCGGCGCAGGCTAAACCTAATGATGAAAGATGTGGTGCACAATGAGGTGATCAAATAGGATGCGGGAATTGTATACCTAATTTTTGACAACAAGTTGGTCAGCCTAGTTCAGTGTGTGCCCAAAAAGGGAGGCATGATAGTGATCACTAATAAAATAAATGAGTTGATTCCAACTAGGAAAGTGACAGGATGACGAATATGCATGGATTACAGGAAATTGAATGAAGCCACTAGAAAGGATCATTACCCGGTTCCTTTTATTGATCAGATGTTAGACATGTTGGCAGGGCAAGAATACTATTGTTTTGTGGATGACTATTCAGGATACAACCAAATTGTGAATGCACCAGAGGACCTGGACAAAACCACATTCACTTGCCCATATGGGACATATGATTTCAAGAGCATCCTCTGAGATAGAACCCTGGGATGCTGGTGCTCACTCTTGAGCTATTGGCAAGTCAAACACCTAGAAACAAAGTCTAAAATATCTCTTTTCATCCCACACCACCAGTAATACTGACTCAGATCATGATACATCTTCGCCGCTCCTGGATGGATGGAATATCGAGAATAATGGGCCTCCTCAAGAATCAGTCTAGTCAACTCGCCCATCTTGGGCAAACAAATCCTACCTCCGATCCTCAAGACACATCAGAATCAAGAAAAACTTTCTTAGCTTTCCCTCTCAATACTTTGTCTCGAATGAGACATAACTTCTTATCATCAAACTAGTGCACACGAATCTGCTCGATTAAAGAAGACCGAGCCTCAATAAAAGCAGTCATCCCATCACTCTCCTATAAAATCTAAAATCGGAAAAGACTGTTAGCTAACATCTGAACATCTCTAGCCAATGGTCTCTCCTTAATACTAAGTGCTGTAAGACTCATCATGCTAGGATTCTTCCTACTCAAACCATCGACCACACCATTGGACTTCCTCGAATGATATAGAATGGTCAAATCATAGCCCTTTAACAACTCAAGCCATCTAAGCTGCCTTAAGTTCATATCCCTCTAACTAAAGATGTACTGAAGACTCCGATGATCAGTGAAGATGTCAAAATCCACCCCATACAAATAATGATGTCACACCTTAAGTAAAATATACCACAGCCACCAAATCCAAATCATGATTAGGGTAGTTCTTATCATGGGACTTGAACTGCCTAGAAGCATAAAGCAATCACTTTCCCCTTCTGCATCAACACACCACCCAATCCGACTCCTGAAGCATCACAATGCACTGTAAAGTCTACACCCTCCACAGGTAGAGTCAACACAAAAGTTGAAGTCAACAAGATCTTGAGCTTTTGGAAGCTCTTCCCACACTCATCAGATCACTGAAAAAAACACACGTTGTTGAGTCAATCTAGTCAATAAAGCTGCAATAGTATAGAAACTCTGATTAAATCATCGGTAATAACCTGCAAATCCCACAAAACTCCGAATGTCGATATGAGATGTAGGTCGCGTCGAGCCTCTAGCTGCCTCAATGTTGGCTGGATCTACTTTAAGACCCTCCTTGGACACCACATGTCCCACGAATGCCACAGATTTAAGACAGAATTCACACTTTGAGAACTTGGCATACAACTTCTCTTCCCTCAATCTCTGAAGTACAATCCTCAAGTGTCAAACAAGGTCTTTCTCAGTCCTGGAGTGAACCAAAATTTCATTGTAACATCTCGCAATTAAAACAAAAGAAACTAGAAGGAAGTTTAGAAATTGGAAATAGCTATTTTTGGAAATAAATTGAAAATCTGAAAATTTGGTAAATAAGTTAATATGAGTTTTTGGTCAATTTGAATGGTCATAACTTCTAGCTTAGGATGAGTTAGGTGTACTTCAAGGTATAGTTGGAATCCCTTGGAATAATCTTTCCAACGCTGTCGAGTTTGCACGATTCCGAGCTCTGACGAGCGAGTTATGCCTTTTGGAAGTTGGGTTGTTGGTATAAGGAAAGTCTCAAACGGAAATTGTAAAGGTAGTTTGATATTTTCATTATCCAACTTAATTAATCTATTTTTTGGTAATACTTTTAGGAGCTAAACTAATAGAATTCAGTTTACGCCTTTGAAAATTAAAATTAAGGTTTTTAGAGAAAAAACGCAAGAGAAAAGAGAAGAGGAAAAGCAAGATTCATCATTTCAAAAAGATTTGATCTTGGATTTCTTCAAGGATTTGATCCCACTAGGTATGTGAGTCTTTTAGTGTTGGGTTCATTCACCACACTCCAAACATGTTTAGTTCAGCGCAACTCGTCCTTAATGAGTTTGAAGTTGATGTTCTTGACATGATTTATTGAAATCGAATGTTGTTCTTGAATTGGGGTGAATTGTGGAGTTTTTGAGGTCTTTAAGTTGAGTTCTATAGTTTATATTAAGTTAGATTCGTGAGTACTAATGCTATGTATCAAAATTGTCATGCCCCAAGCTTATACCCTGGTAAGGACTAGTACTCGAAGACCATTGCTGACCTCGAGCGGTCCCTTGGCCTGACTTACTTAGCCAGTGGAAGACAATAGACATAGTTATATAATAATCAATAACTCAATTAACTGATAAAACTGAGAATGTTTTAAAGAGTAAACATTAACATGCCAAAGGTGGCAACCCAAGTTTTAACAAATAGAAAGATAATTAAAAGATTAAAGGATTAAAATCTGATTGTCTATCTATGAAGCCACTAAAACTGAGATGTATATTAGGACAGACCCACACATCCTAATAAAAAAAATACTAAAAGCAATAAAAAGAGTCCTCCGAAATGCAAGGAGGCTCACCAACTGACTCTCGAGTGCTCAACTGGATCAACGGTGTGCTGGATGTCGATCCTCGTTACATTCGTCTGCATCATGAGACGACGTAGGCCAACTGACATCAGTACATTGAATGCACGAGTACGCGAGTTGGAATGCTAAAACGACTTAAGCTTGAAAAAGATAAAAGAAGGAACACTTACCTTGGCTCTGCTCAACTCATGAAATACCATGACTCGATATAACTAACTCATTTCAATATAAAGAAATTTAAAAAGTGCAATATAAATAAAAGTTGTTTGAAAACATGTTGTAAACTTTGAATGTATACAATAATAAAATTAACTCTGAGATGTATGTAAAAATACAATAAACTGATATGTGTGTGTGTGTGTGTGTATATATATATATATATATATATATATATATAACGTATGTGGGAGTTTCTCTAACCGACAACCATCACTTAAGAGCTATTGTGATGATACAACGATCTACCTTACGCTGCCAGCGCATCATATACATGACCAAAGGTATAAGACCTGAACTACCTAATGGATTCACTAGTCTATTGTGAAAAGGGTTCATCCAAAAAGTATGACTCTTTTCTACCTGTGGTGGCTACATAGTTTTGGAGATGTGAGTTATCTGAACTCATGCTGGTCTCCACTTCGGTGCTCAATACTACTCCCAAAATATATTGGCTCTTATCTTTTTAAAACATACTTATTCTATGATTTAAGATTACTGCTCAAAACTTAGCTCAAAGGCTATCTTGGAAATCTTAGTTTCCCTGCTTGCTTCAATTTATAAAGCTATTATTCTTTTCAGATTACTAGCCCGAAGGCTCTTTGGAAATCTCAGTTTCCATTATTATTTATATGTGAAAACATTTGAAATCTCTTTGGAAATACTTAGTCCCCAAATACTTTTGAAGTTATAAACTTCAGCTTTAATCTTTATTCTTCACTCTTTACTTATCTTGAAACTTGAGTCTTAAAATAAATTTAAGATATTGTAAGACCCTTGAGAACTCTTAAGAACTTTGTTTTGACTTGCTTCTTAACTTCTAGACTTGACTCTTAACTTCTTTGACTTTGATCTTAACTTTTCTTGAATTAAATTATGGATACAAGGTTCATGATATCATGTTTATGGATGATTTTATGATGTTTTGATGTACCTTAGAGTGTTGGAATCAACTAAGAAACATGGGTACATCACTTAGAAACAGTACGAAAGAGTGGGGAATGAATGAGGTGAACTAACGTCCTTGGCGCTCTGAGAGGTGTGGGGTGCCAGGCCCCAAACTTTAGAAGCCAAGCTGGGGTACTCTGGCTGGTGCGGTGCCCCAAGTCCCTACGGACAGAGATTGTCCTTGGGGCTATGGGAGGCGCGGCACCCCAAAGCCCTACAGACAGGCGTTCTCAACTTTTCTCCTTCGTTTTTCATCTCAAAACCTCAAAACTTCCATGGTTCTTTCCCCAAACACTTAGGATCATGAGTACCCTCAATGCCCAATAGATTTGACCCAAAAAATAACCCAGAAAAACAAATCAAATCAACACTAGGCATGCAACAACTCAACCAACAAGAATTCAACAATGTTCTTCAAGAACTTCACTTTTTATCATTCAACCAACTCGAAAATCAATGAATTGAAAAAAGCTTGGTATGTGGATGAACTGAACCGACACTAAAAGATCTCACATACCTTGATAGGGATCACCCCCGACGAATTCCACTCGCAACGCTTGACGTTTACTACAAAAAAAAATAATTTAGCCACTGACAAAATTCGTTGCTAATCTATGTTATTACGTCGCTAAACATGATTTACGACGGATTTGCGACGGATTGTTGGTTGTTTCTATTTCGCTCGTTAGTAATCTCTTAACGACGAAAAATAAATCTGTCACAAATTTAGTGACGCATTAGAGACGAATGATATCCGTTGTCAGTCGTTAGTGACAGACTGGTTCGTCGTTATACTTATGTAGCTCGTTGCTAATTTCATAATCAATTTCGTCACTTCAAATAAACTAGCGACAAAATTTACAGAAATTTCGTCCCTAGTTCTTCACAAAATATTATGTTATTTTTAGCCAGCATATTTGCTACTAAAATGTTCCGTTGCTAATCTATCACCAATATTTTTTTATAGCGACGACCAAATTGTCATTTAATTTGTATCTAAAATATTACTAAATACCTCTAAAATAACAAATATTCATATAAAATAATATTTAGAGGGTTTAAAAGCTGTAGATAGCAAATTCCAAATCACATACTTTTGGTGCAAAACATCAAAAACAAATATCAACTTTCTTAAGAGAACTTACATTCATCAACTATTGTCATAGCACAATTTGAACTTCTCAAAAAGACAGTCAACATAAAAAATTAAAGCTATAGGAGACTAATTAAGAAATACCCTCATCACTTGAAACTACGGGATCAACCTCCTCCTCATTAGTAGTAGCAATAGGCACCATGGGTGCCACAAGTGATGGATTATCAATGGGAGTAACCACTTATTGTACCCGCTCAATATTAACCAGAAGAAAATTATTATTAAGGGAAGGAATCATTTCCTTCACAAACACATTCATATTTCCTGTCGATGTTGATTGTGAAACTGAAGGTGCTGCAGAGGATGAGACACAAATATTCTGCATCTAGTAAGTTTTTGCTTCAGATCCAAGACCGTACATTTTTTTCCTCTTTTCTCCCCTGGCAGCATGGTAGTATGCTTCACATTGATCAATATCAAACTGAGAGGTTGTTATCTCCCGTATTATTTCTTCATATTTTTACTGTAAAGAGAAAATATTAAAGATCGGGAATAAAATTTAAATGGAAGGAATAGGCAGAAACATACATAAGCCTTTTAGCTTAACTAAATGTGTTATACTCTTTATCCAACTTACAATACATTTAAGCTTAGATTAAAACTATAAATTACAGTTGTGACAACACAATATTCAAGAAAATATTCATGTTCCCGACAAACACATGAAGAAACAAATTAGAAAGTATATATGAAACAAGAGTTTTCGGCATACCAACTAAGCAGCAGCCTCAGCTTGCTAACTCAAAGGTTGGAAAACACATGAAAGGTTCTTGTAGAATGCACAAGTTTGGTAGAAATAAATTTTTCTATTGGAGATCTTGAAAATCTAGTTTTGCTGAATCAGAAGCACTACAGAAATTTAAGACTCTAGCAAAGAGAATTCGATTGGGAAAGCTTGAAATTTTCGTACTTTCAGGGTGCTCAAAGTTAAAAACATTCCCAGAAATAGAAGACAAAATGAAGTTTAATTCACAAAATTTCATGAACTTGTAAAAAATAAACAACACACCTCCATGGTTGATTCATTATTGAAGAAGATGCACAAGGTAAGTACACTTCCAAGCCACAACATGAAAAACATCAAATGACTGGAGAGGCTTTTGTATTTGTACTCCAGATAACATTCTTTTCACGGTGCATGCAAGTACAATTCAATAATTAACGCTTATATGATGCATTGCAAAAATAGTTAGAAGCTTATATCTAGTTTCTTCATCTGACTAGATCCAGGAAAAAGTAAACTTGATGATGTAGTATATTTCCTGTATTACTTGACAGTGACACTACAGTTTGTTCCATTTCCTGAAAATTTATTCAATAAGCTAACAAGAAAATAGGGAAGAAAATTGAGAATGAAATGAAAAAGAAAAGATGATGCCAAGAACCAAGATTACATGAAGTCTACTTTGCAAGAGTCTGCAGAGGATTATGATAAACCTCAAAAAGAAATACCTTTGCATGTCTTAATACTACTTCCAACAACATAAATCAACATCAGTTACCCTTTTCTAAAAAAAAAGCATAAACAAACAACATAAACCGACCATATATTCATATACTACTTCCAAAAGCATAAACATACCATATATATTAATACTACTTTCAACAAGATTTATATGTCTTAATACTACTTCGAACAACATAAACCAACCATATCTTCATATATTCTAACAACATAAACCAACCATATCTTGATATACTAGAAATGAAATTAACCATTATGATAGACCTAAACAGAAATATCTTTTTGCATTTTCTATGTTTTAGACTTACATGGACAATCCGAGAGCATTCACCAACAAAACATTTTCCATCATGAACATGCATATGGATGTGCGTGCAAATGTAACTCACTTAGTGTTGGATCTCGACCCATTTCAATAGCCCTTACAAAAGAAAATTAAAATCACTTTTCTGATACAAAAATATCTATTGCATAATATGTATTTAGATACAAGAGTATATATCAGAAAACCTAAAGATATTACTTATATAATTTGTGAAGTATATACTTACAAGTTTCTTGCGATGTTCTCCAATTGAGATTAGCGCCACTTGTGTGAGTCCCAGCAGCAACTTCACGACCGCCACAATCATTCTTTGCATTTGTTCTAACTTTTTAATAGACTCCTCACTTCCCCAAAGTTGTTTTTTCCCAAACATGCTCAGGTACAAAACATGGCCTAACTCCTCCCCATTTTATTTTAGAGATAAAATTTCTGTATTTTACGACCGCCTTGACAAACCAATGTCTCTTCACTTCACTTTTACTAATAGAAACGTCCTAATAGATTCTTTTCTGAAATAAATATTGAAAGTAATATATCAATATCCTATCTTCAAGTATGAATACACTTTCCAAACTTATCTATGATGAAAATTAATACCTTAAATTCTCCAAAGTAACCATCTTTTACATTGTTTGAAACATTTTTCCAATTGACTCTATTGGGATCAACATCATTTCTGAAAGACTTGGTTATGAAACTAGAGAATATTATAGAAGGTTCCAACCTGTGTCAGTTTGAAGACATTATTTGGTGTAACTGGAGGTGCCTCTGAGATAGTTGGGATGTTACTTTGACCTGATGTTTCAACGGTTGGGGTACCACCTTGTTGAGGAGAAACTATAGTGGCAGAGGAATAGTTGGCATGCTTTCATGAATATCAGGACTACTCCTACCAAAGGACTTCGCATGACCTCTGCCTCGAGCCATATCTATAAAAAGATATAAGAGTGTAGTTGGCTTCCGAAAAAATGTACTATCATGTCTAAATAAAGAAACTTTCAGTGATGTTGAACTACAAACACAACAGGCATGGAGATACTTATCCAATATCATAACAAAATACAGTCAGACCCACATAATATCATGTTCTATAAGAATGAAAGAAGAGTAGCAAATGACTATCACAAAAAAAAGCAAGTAAAATTTTTTTCACAGTGTGATATTTTTCCCTTGTGTATGCTTATACACACTTACTGGATATATCACGTGAATGAGTCCATTTAACATGATTCATATGATTTTTCATTGGAAAAAACTCTCAGTATTTCTTTGCACACATTAGTTGTCATTAATTCAAAAATATGGAAATAAAAATTAAGTTTTGGGACTATGATATGTTATAATCCTTCCTTTATTTAGTAGAAAGCTTTATACCTATTTCACAAGTGTGGGAGGATGTAGTTGCTTTTTTCCTAAATGATGTTGAGTGGAAAACAAGTGAAAATATGCTTCCTTACAAGATGTTATGAATTAATCAAAAGGTAAATATATATCGAAAAATCTCCTAAAGTTAAACCACTGATCATCCAAAATACACAGTTTCGAAAATTTCTTACTAGGAAAGTTGAAAAGCTTACAAGTTTTAAAAACTTAGATTAAAAAATTAATTTTTTTCCTTACTGATGAATTCGAATTACAGTCAACTTATAGAAAATAAGCATTATATTTCCAATCAATTTACCGAAACATTCTTATTTCAATCAAGATGTTAAAGCATTCTAAGACCATCCAACTTACTTTAGAGTGTAAACTTTACTTCTTTTATAAATAAGGAACTAGTGGTACAAACATACAAATAACAAAACACCAAACACATAGAAAAATCAACAAGTCCTTCAATAGAAATTCTTTTCATGAGGTCTGAAAATGGGAACAGTGAGAAGGATGACAATGGAGAGAAGAGCAAAAAAGGGAAATAGAACACTTACTCGATGTCAATGTCTTCTTCGAGTTTCACATACACCAGATGTCAATGTATTTCTTCGGTGACAGAAAGCTGAGATGGAAAGCATGGTTAGATGAAAGGATTCACGTATATTCAAACACATGATATGCATATGTATTTGCAGAGAGGCAAGGGAACAACATGAGGGAGATGCTATTGACCTTCAAACAAGTAGTAAACTAAAGCACAAAGACTGCCACGCTAAAATCAGCAACAAACTATACATGGCAAGAGAACAACATGAGAGGCAAGTTGTCACACAGTAAATGACGCTCGAATGCTTTCTCAATCTCGATAACCAACAGGGGGACACTGGACGCGCCATCCAATGGAATCTAACTTATTATTTATAAGCTCTCGGGCAAGTCAACATTAACACTAAAGTGACCGGAGGAGCTATTAATCCTCATGCAAATAACTAGACCACCAACATATTGAAATTAAGGAAAAAGAAGTTGAGTTGAACTCCACAGAAACATTTGCATTTCTGCCACATGATTTTATAAGACACAATAATAGTAATAAAACAACTACCAGAGAGTTAAGTCAGAGAAGCTTCAATTATAACTACAGTAGATAGTTTTATCAACTTAGTAACTACGCTCCACTATTAAATTAAGCTACTAGGAAGTTCATTAAAAAGCAGCTTCAAATGGTAAACTCAAGCTAACGAGATCATGCATTTCGTAACTAAATCATTCATCAAAGCCCTAAAGGATGCAGATGCCTCATATACGAAGAACAAAACTGTTTAAATTAATCACTAGGTTCATAGAGGAATTCACAAGGTAGATAAACTAGCACATTACAAGAACTCGACTAACGTGTGGACAACAATGGAGAGGCCAGAACAGAGGATGTTATCTTTCCCTCCTACCCATGGTATCATTAACACAACATCTATTAATATAGTCAACAAACATATAATAAGTGAAATCTCAACTATTTTCTATCAAGTACCGGACATCCTGACATCTACACTACACTATGGAATAGAACAACTCAACTCGAAGAGAGAAAGCAAGAGCAGGGTTGAAACATGAAGGTTCATCGACCAATAAATCAACATCAACCACATGTCAGTCGCAACTTAATTGAGCTAGCTTCTAGTTGGGTTAGCTATTTATCCGTATATAGTAGATGAACATAAATATATTTTGTAAGAAGAATCACCAAACAAAACTCAATCTCCAATGGTAAAAATTTCAGTTGAAATGAAAAATAAAATATTTGTCTTTTGCAAATACCACTTCCACCCCTTTCAAGGAATCACGAAACCATAGCACAACCCTATTTCTAGAGGAGATGAACATATATGAAAAAGAGAAATTACCTTTCACTTGAAGCAACAGAAGAGTGGAAACATTTCTTGACTAAGGATGAGAGAGACGGAGAGCTGAGACGACAGGAGCTGAGACGGAGAGCTGAGACGACGGAGCTGAGACGGAGAGCTGAGACGGCAGAAGTTGAGACGATAGGAGCTGAGATGGTGAGCTGAGGAAGAAAACCCTATTTTTTAGGGAAAAGGGTTTGTAGTTTCCTATTTTTTTATGAGATTAAGAAAGGTCCCAACTTAGTTAAAATAATTTTGCAACAAACTTAGTGACTAATTATGACATCCATCGCTAATAAATAAATATATTTAGATTAAATTCTAGCGACAGATTTTTCCATCACTATATAATTAAAAATTCATAATAATACATTTATAAATCTAGCAACGTTTTTTCGTCATAAATTCCGTCACGGAATATTAATAAATTTCGTCACACCTACTTTGTTGCAAAATCCGTAGCGAAAATTAGGGCACCAATTTTTCTCGCCATTTTTTAGCGACCAGAAAAAATGTTCCGTCACCAATCCGTCGCTATATTATAACTCAAAAATTATTAGTAATTTTTGCAATGGAATAACTATTCAGTTTCTAATCCGTTGTTATTTAGTGACGAAATCTAGTCTGTCGCTAATATCTATTGCTAAACACTATTTTTTTAGAAGTGGTTCTTGGCGAATTCTCGACTTCTCTCCCTTTCTTTCTTCTTTTCTCTCTTCTCCAATCCATAAGCGTAATTTTAACTTTTCCAAACTGATCTAAGACTGATTTTTTACCCCAATTAACCCCTAAAATAAAATAGGAAATTAATTGGTGTAAAGACTAGTTTGTCCTTCCCTAAATACGGATTAGGACTTTCCTCAATCCAATAACCCAACTTCCGAAAGTCATAAATCACTCATATGATATTAAATCGCAAAAACTAGGTGGCGTTGGAAAGATTATTCCAATATGTTTCCACTCATATCCATAAGCATTTTTAAATAATCTTGAGCTAGAAGTAATGTATGTTTGAAAATTACCAAAACTCACTCTCTTAGCTATTCTTAGCTATTTCAAGTTGCTAGATATTACAATATCTCCCCCTTGTGAACATTCGTCCTCGAATGATATTTCTTTCACAAAGCTAAGAATAGTAACCTCAAGTTCAACACCCAACAACAAAAGCAAGTAACAACATGCTTACTCATAATTTTGATAGTACTAAGAAGAAAACTAGTACCCTTATCTGCATCTCCTATGGATTCAAAGAGATGTGGATATCTCTTCTTCATATCCTCTTTAGCTTCACAATAGCTTCTTCAACAAATTGGTTCCTCCATAGGACCTTGACTGATGTGACCTCCTTAGTTCTCAACTTGTGAATCTAAATCGTCATCTCCTCATAAGATAAGTTATCTTTGATCCCAACATTCTCAGTTGGAATGATCAACGAAGGATCACCTAAGCACTTCTTCAACATGGAGACTTGAAATATAGGATGAACCGCTGCTAACTGTTGTGGTAACTCCAACTCATAAGCTACATTGCCAATTCTCTTAGATGTTATATAAGGTCCAATATACCGAGGACTAAATTTCCCCTTTTTACCAAACCTCATAACACCCTGAGTATGGGTTGAAGTTCACCAATTATGTTGTTATGCTCCATAGATGGTTAAGAACATGAGGAGTAGAATGAGTTTGTCTTTTTGCAGGTTTAGGTCGTCTATAAAGCAAAGAGGGTCGGGCAGAAATTCTTATTGGGGACATAGACATTTCAAGTTTGATGATCTATGTGCAGCAGGTAAAGGAAGAAAAATTGAGATATAGAGAGGAGTTCAAGAACAAGAGGGCTAAGAAAGGGGATGAGTCTGTGCAGCAGGAGAGTAATGCCAACCGGTCATCTTTCCAACATAAACAGAAGGTTCCTACTTCATCATCTTCTAGTGCACCTGCACCTAAGAACAAGGGTGGTACTATGGTCAAAATTCAAGAGTAAACCTGCATATTCATAGGGTAGTGTGGCGCAAGGGGGTAGTAAGCCTTCTGCTTGCGCCAAGTATGGTAGGAACCACTCACGTATTTGTCGCGAGGGATCCAATTGTTGTTTCAAGTGTGGTCGGACTGGGCATTTCATGTGAGAGTCTACAAAGAACAAGTATGGAAATAATAATAAGGGCAATAGAGCCCAATCTTCATAAGTTGCTCTACCATACAGAGCAGCACTTAGAGGAGCTACTTCTGGTACTGGCAGAGGAACAAACCATTTGTATGCTCTCAACAATTGCCAAGACAAAGAGGATTCACTAGATGTTATGACTGGTATGATTCAAGTCTTTGACCTTACTTTTTATGCATTTCTAGACTCAGGAGCGAATTTACCTTTTGTAACTCCATATGTTTCTATGAATTTTGATATTATTCCTGAGCACTTAGTGAACCATTCAGTATTTCTAAACCTATTGGTGAGTCCATTCTAGCAGAGAGAGTCTATGGTGATTGTCCCATTTCCATCAATCACAAGAGTACCATGGCTGATTTAATTAAGTTAGACGTGGTAGAATTTGATGTCATTCTTGGTATGGATTGTCTTCATTCCTGTTGTGCCTCAATTGATTGTAGAACTTGAGTTGTCAAGTTTTGGTTTCCAATTGAGCTAGTTTTAGAGTGGTAAAGAAGTTCAGTAGTGCCTAAGGGTCGTTTCATTTCGTACTTTAAGGCGAATAAGTTAGAAACTAAGGGGTGTGTCTATCAGTTAGTCTGATTTAATGACTCAAGTTTTGAGAAACATCTTATTCAGTAGTTCAAGTAGTAAAGGAGTTTCCAAAAATTTTTCCAGATGATCTTTTTGGAGTCCCTCTCGAGACAGAGATAGACTTCGATATAGATCTTCTTACAAATAATCGTCTTATCTTTATTCCGCCATATAGAATGGCACCAGCAGAGTTCAAATAGTTATAAGAGCAGTTGAAAGACCTTTTAGATATTGGATTTATTCTACCAAGTGTCTCAGCTTGGGGCGCTCCGTTCTTGTTTGTGAGAATGAAAGATGGTTCCTTTAGGATGTGTATAGATTACCATCATTAGAATAAGGTTACCATCAAGAATAAATATCCTCTTCCTAGAATTGATGATCTTTTCGATCTGCTTCAGGGTGCTTCTTGTTTTTCCAAGATTGAACTCAAATCAGGCTACCACCATTTAAGAGTAAGGAAGTGTGATATTCCAAAGATAGCTTTCACAACTAGATATGGGAATTATGAGTTTTTGGTCATGTCTTTTCAGTTGACCAATGCGCCTGCAATATTCATGGATCTTATGAATAGAGTCTTCAAACCTTATTTAGATATGTTTGTTATCGTCTTCATTTATGACATACTAATTTATTTAAGGAATAAAAAAGATCATGATATTCATCTCAGAATAGTTCTTAAGACTTTGAAGGATAGAGATTTATATGCCAAGTTCTCTAAGTGTGAGTTTCGTCTTGACTCATTGGCATTCTTTGGTCACATAGTTTTCGGTGATGGTATTAGAGTTGATACCCAGAAAATTGAAGCAGTGCATTATTTTCCTAGACCCACATCTCTAACTGATATTAGGAGTTTCTTGGGTTTTGCTGGCTACTATAGAAGATTTGTAGAAGGTTTCTTATCCATTTCATCTCCTTTGACGAAGTTGACTCAAAAAACAATCAAGTTTCAATAGTTTGAAACTTGTGAGAAAAGCTTTTAGGAATTGAAGAAGAGGTTGAGTACTGCCTAAGTGTTGATTTTATAGGAAGTAACTTAAGGCTTTGTGGTGTATTGTGATGCATATAGAGTTGGTTTGGGTTGTGTTCTCATGCAGAATGGAAAAGTTATAGCTTATGCGTCCATATAGTTGAAGGTTCATGAGAAGAATTATCCAACCCATGACTTAGAGTTAGTTGATGTGGTATTCACTTTGAAATTATTTTTTTTGGTGTTCATTTTGATGTATTCTCTGATCAAAAGAGCTTACAATATATGTTCACCCAAGAGAGCTTAATCTAAGAGAAAGGAGGTGATTAGAATTGCTCAAGGATTTTGACATGAGTATTCTTTACCATCCAGGCAAGGCTAATGTTGTTGTTGATGCCTTAAGCAGGTTGTCTATGGGTAGTACCACCCATCTCAAGAAAGTGAAGAAAGAACTAGCAAAAGATGTGCATAGACTTGCACGCTTATAAGTCCGACTAATGGATTCCACAGAAGGGGGAATAGTGATGACGAATGGGGTTGAATCGTCATTATTATCAGAAGTGAAAGAAAAACAAGGCCAAGATCCCATTTTGCTTGAGTTGAAGGCGATTGATCAAAATCAAAGAGTATTAGCTTTTGAACAAGGGGTAGATAGTGTATTAAGATATCAAGGTAGATTCTGTGTACCTATGGTGGATGGACTCCAAGTAAAGAACATGGAGGAAGCTCATAGCTCCAGATATTCCATTCAACCGGGTTCCACAAAGTGTTTCCTAATGATTTGTCTTGTATTCCTCTGGATAGGGATATAGATTTCTACATTGATTTATATATTGATTCTCGTCCCATTTCCATCCCTCAATGTCGTATGGCTTCGGTAGAATTAAGAGAGTTTAAAGCTCAAATCCAAGAACTTCTTCATAAAAGGTTCATCCATCCTAGTACTTCCCCGTGTGGTGCTCCTATCTTATTTATTAAGAAAAATGATGGAAGTATGAGGATATGTATAGATTATTTGCAATTGAATAGGGTCACCATTCGGAACAAGTATCTATTGCCTCGAATAGATGATTTTTTGACCCATTGCAAGGTGCATCAGTTTTCCCTAAGATTGATCTAAGGTCTAGGTACCATTATTTGAAGATTAGGCCTGAGGATGTGCCCAAGACAACGTTTAGAACCCGTTATGGGCACTATGAATTTCTAGTTATGTCATTTGGGTTGACTAATACATCTGCAGCTTTTAAGAGTTTGATAAATGGTGTGTTCAAACATTTTCTTGATTCGTTTGTTATAGTCTTTATTGATAACATTTTGGTATATTCAAAAAGTGAGGAAGAGCATGTCGATCATTTTCGTATTGTTCTAGGTGTTCTTGGGAAACAAAGGTTGTACGCTGAATTTTCTATGATTGAATTTTGGTTGACTTCAGTTGCTCTTTTTGGGCATGTGGTTTCAAAAGAAGGGGTAATGGCAGATCCCCAAAAGATTGAAGTGGTTCAGAATTGGGTTCAGCCTAAATTTGTGATAGAAGTTAGGAGTTTTGTGTCTAGTTAGTATTGTTAATTTTTGTGAAGAACTTTGCTTCTATTGTGACACATTTGATGAATTTGACCAAAAAGAAAGTACCCTTTGAACAGACTGAAAAATGTGAGAAGAGCTTTTAAAATCTCAAGACTTTCTTGATTACATCGTCTACTCTAGCATTGTCGGAGGAAGGTAAAGATTTAATTATTTACTGTGATGCTTCCCATTTGAGTTTGGGTGTTGTGTTAATGAAGGATAAAAAATTTATAGCCTATGCATTGGGACAATTGAATGTGCATGAGAGTAATCACCCAACGTATGATTTGGAGTTTGTAACGGTAGTGTTTGCTCCTAAAATCTGGCGATATTACCTCTACATTGTCAAGTGTGAGGTATATACTTATCACCGTAGTTTGCAGCATGTGTTCACTCAAAAGTATCTGAGTTTGAGACAATAAAAGTGGATGGAGTTACTTAAGGATTATGATGTGACAACTCAATACCATACGGGTAAGGCGAATGTAGTGGCAGACGCTTTGAGTCGAAAAGCGGTGAGAATGGGGAGTCTAGCTTGCTTGAGTGTATCCAAGCGACCTTTGTCTAAGGAAATTCACACCTTGAAGTCTAAGTTCATGCAGTTAGGCATCTCAGAGAAAGGTGAGGTGTTAGCTAGCATTAAAGTAAGGGACACATTCATTGAGGAGATCAAGGACAAACATATTGAGGATGAAAATTTGAATGAACTTAGAAACAAGATTGTTGTTAGTAAGGCACAAGAGATCACTCTTGATGCAGAAGGTGTGCTCAATTTTAAAGGAAGCATTTATGTTCCTAAAATAGATGACTTGATTCAGAAATTGTTGACAAAATCACATGGTTCACGATATTCCATTCATCCGGGTGCGACCAAGGATGTACCGAGATTTGAAGCAAATTTATTGGTGGCCAGGCATGAAGAAGGATATAGCAGAATTTGTGGATAAGTGTAAAAATTTCCAACAAGTAAAGTATGAACATCAAAAGCCTGTAGGTTTGCTTCATAGAATGCCAATTTCGGAACGGAAGTGAAAAAGAATCGTCATGGATTTCATGGTAGTTCATCCCAAGACTTTGGGTAAGTTTGACTCTACTAGGGTAGAGATTGACATATTGACTAAGTCAACCCATTTTATTCCGGTTAGAATAGATTATAATGCTGAATAATTGACTAAGGTTTATATGAAAGAGATAGTGAGATTGCATGAAGTGCCCCTTTCTATCATCTTAGGTCATGATACGTAGTTTATCTCTAAGTTTTGGAGGAAGTTACAAGATGAATTAGGCACAGAACTCACTTTTAGTACAACTTTCCACCCACATACGGACGGACAGATAAAGAGGTATATTCAAGAATTAGAAGATATGTTTGGGATACGTGTGATTGATTTTGGAGGGCATTGTGATAAGTGCATACCTTTGTGTGAGTTCTCCTGTAATAATAGTTATCACTCCAGCATAGATATATATGGCACTGTCTGAGGCACTTTATGGGAGGGATGTAGATCACCCATAGGATAGTTCGAGGCTGTAGAGGTAAAACCTCTCGGGGTTGATTTAGTAAAGGATGCTCAAGATAAGGTGAGGAATATTCAAGCTAAACTTTAGCAGCCCAAAGTAAACAGAAGAAGTATGCAGACCATAAGGTAAGAGAAATGACATTTAAGAATGGGGAGAATATTCTTCTTAAGGTATCACCCATAAAAGGGGTGATGAGATTTGGCATGAAGGGAAAGCTAAGTATGTGATACATTGGTCCCTTTGAGATTCTTGAATGTGTAAGGCCATTGGCTTATAGATTAGCGTTATCTCCTAATTATCGAGATTTCATCGGCTATTCCATGTATCCATGTTGAAGAGATATCATGGTGGCGGGGATTACATCATTAAGTGAGACTCAATTGTGTTGGACAAAGACCTCCAATATGAGGAAGAACCGATTCTAGTTCTTGATCGTGATGTCCAAAAGCTGAGGACCAATAAAATTAGGTCTATGAAAGTTCAGTGGAAGCATTGTTCAGTTGAGAAGGCTACTTAGGAAACCAATAAGGACATGTGAGACAAGTATCTCCAATTGTTCATCAATTTAGGTACTACCCCATTCTTTCTTTAGCCTATGTTTACTAAATTTATCTCACAGGGATGAGCAATGGGTAAATTGTTATCTATTGTAACGACTTGTTCCCGTCATTATAAAAGACAACAGGGGAAATATTTGGGCCAAAAAACTTATTCGTAGTAACTTGGAATTTCTAAACTTGGTCCAAATTTGGACGAAATTAGAGTCAGTAAGGTCACTGATATATGTTATCAATAAAATGATCTATTTTTACTTTGGTCACATGAGTAGATAGCTAAGATGTTAAGGAATCTGTACGAATTTACGGAATTGAATTCGGGTGAGTAGAACTTCCAAAACTGATTTTGGTGTGAACGGATAGTTTATGAGTGTCATTGGTTGAAGGTGTGTTCTGAAATGGAGGTTTAGAAATTCTTAAATTTTCTCACCGTATCTGTGAAAACGGCTAAGATGGGATTTTCCCACTAGGGTGGGGCCGCTGTAGCGGGGGAGGACTATTATGGCAGGACAGATACGACTTAAGTCGGAAATAAACCTCAAAACGTTTTATTCTTCACTTTTTGACTTTGAGAGATAAATAATGACCCCAAGAGAGTTATTGATGGTTTGTCATCATTCTTAAGACTAAAGGTAAGATTTCAACTCCCTGATTCCGTTTTTCAATATGTAGAATGTAAACTAGTGGGTAATTATCGATGGGGAGGGTTTTGATTTGGAAATTATGGTAGAAAAACCCTAATATAGAAATGGGGATCAAGGGTTTGACCTACGATTGATATTATTGTTTATAATTTCGATGAAATAGGTGTTGTTTATTGATCCTAGTATTATTATGATTGTTTCTAGACCATAAACAAGTGAAACGAATTGGGAAAGGGAAGAATCAAGTTTCTTAGGAGATAAGCTTGTTTAGAGGTAGGTGATGGTTGTGATTTCATGTGGTGTGATATATGTTTGTTCTTGCTTCATTATAATGCATTTATGTATGTGAATGTTGCATTATTGATCACACTAATCGTAAATAAAGATGATTGAATAGTTGTATGCCATAAATGATGACTTGATTGTATGATTATGAGAATGTACATTGTGATTATGATTGTGACTTGTTGAACAAATCGGGTGTTGCATTCCGACACATTTACTAGGATCAGTTACCATGTACAGACATAAATCTTGGAATGGGTGTCATGATTCGACACACTAACTTGGAACGAGCACCACGTACCGGTACACTAACAATTTAGGTATGGGTTCCATGAGAGGACCATTAACTCGACATAAATGTATATCTTGAGATTGTGAAATTGTATTTTGTTCGTAAGCGTTAATTGATATTGTATATGTTCAGTGTATGCATGTTATTAGTATGTTGTAACGACTTATTTATGTTATACTTAATGGGATAACCGTGTGATTCTACCGGTACCTTGTGGTTGTATACTGATACTGCACTTGTTCTTTCTTAGTTGAGTGCAGGTCATCTTTAAGCATCTACTCACAGACCTCATTTAGAAGTTTATTGATCGTCATCGAAGTCAAGGGTAAGCCAGTTCTTTCGAGCTCTCATAAGTTCTTTTTTGGTCTATGTACATCTTTCAAAACTTAGACTAGTTCTTTAGATTTCTTATGTTTAGTTTGGGGTTGCATCCATTTTCTTAGACTTATTGAACTTTATATGTTTTGGTACATTGACTTCAGGTTCCAGGCATTATTTCCACAATGTTAGTTTATGGTTGTTAAACTTTTGTTGGAGTTTATGGAGATCTCTATCTTTGTTTTAGCAATTAAACCTGCTTTCATGTCATTTAATGCGTTAGTTATTGCTTAAGTTTGTTAGTTTTGTAGTATTGGTTCTCCCATCGGAGGGTCAGTGTGGGTGTCATTCATGACGGTCTAGATTGTGACATAATGTATAACCTCATAAAGTATTTTTATGATGATAAAAATAAAAAAGTTAATTAAAGATTGTGTCTAGTTATATTCATAAAGTATTTTTATGATGATAAAAATGAAAAAGTTAATTAAAGATTGTGTCTAATTATATTCGTGTTCGTGAACAACAAGCAAAGTCAAGACCTAATAATTTGATGAAGAAATTTAGACATTTTCATTATTCAAGGTCAAAGATTATTATGTTTAAATTTCTATTTAGGTTATTTAATCGTATTATTGGCATACACTTCAAATAGTGTCATGCTTATATGTTTTGTCTCATTGTTTAGTACTTCCATTCGAAAAAAAACTCTTACCAAAACATCTGTATATATATACTAGTTTTGGGTATGCGTGTCGCACGTGTAGGTAAGTGTACCCATTACTGTAAGCTTATAGTATATGACAATTGTGCTCCACATAAGTTCTTGGACATCTGATTACGTGCATCGCGCGTGTAGCAAAGTGTACCCATTACTATAAACTTATAGTATATGACATTCTTGCTCTACATAAGTCTTTAGAAATCTTATTATAATGTTTGACTTGTAAATGATTTATAGGATTTATGTTGCACTAAAAAGTATAAATGATGGTGGATATAGGAAGAATTTTCACCAATTAGTGTTACACAAATAATTGTTAGAGTAAAAGTGTTTGTTTGAAAATTAAAATAGTTATCTAATTTTATATGGATCATTGATAATGAATTTTATACTTTTAGATCTCTTTATTATTAATTAAAGAGACATTGTATCAATTCATGAGATAATGAACTAATTATAAATGCATGTATATTCATTCAACATATCTGCCAAATATTTCATATTATCCATGTACAACACAAATAGTTTGGAATATAATAAAATGTCTAATCTTTCTTTGAGATAATTTTTAATTTCATTTGAAAATAAAAAAATATAATATTGTAAATGTTTCACGCCAATAATTATTTAAAGTATAAATAAGTAATATCTATTTAATTTTAATCTAGACACAAATTTCTTTATACAAACAAAGAACATATTTAACTAAAAAGGAATAAGAAAAGAATATATTATTAAAGAACATTTAAAACTAATATAATAATCACTTTAAAATGGTCATCAATACAAGCAATTTACACAAAATAGTACAAATAATTTATTATTTTATTGTAATTTATATGACACTATAAAAAAAGGTATTATTTTCTTCCAAATATTCTCTACAATTAATCAATCAATCATAACATCTTCGATCCAAAAACAATGCTAATGTTATTTCCTTAACAATTCTACTAAGATTGATGATAATTTTTCTTCTCCGGTCTATGAATATGACCAAGAAAATCAAAAAGAAGAAAGAAATGATGTACCAAAGATGAGAAAATGAATCTTCATATATAAGAGAGAATGGACATTAACATATTTTAGTAAGAAGATTAAATATGAGATTTGTAAGTTCGTTTCCCATTGTAGGTGACTTTAAATAGGAAAACCTTAGGTGATGGGAGATGAAAGAAAATAAATAAAAGAGGTTCATTAGTTTCCTATTTAATCATGTAACATTTGGTCTTCACCTTTACTTCATTGAACAATATAATTATGAGTTTTTTTGTCTTCTTGATAATAATTACTTATAACAATTCAAAATTAATTCACAATACAATATGAATAAATTGTAAAGAAAGAATTTGATAAATTTGATATTGGCTTAATGTGTGACGCTCCTTTTTAGTAATTAGAATTTACTATTTAACATTTAATTTACAATAAATTAGATGATTAATAGTATTTGTATTTGATATAGGGACTGTCACGACCCAAAACCGAGCCGCGACTGGCACCCACACTTACCCTCCTATGTGAGCGAACCAACCAATCTAAACCCTAACATTTCATTATAATATCAACAGAAAGTAATGCGGAAGACTTAAACTCATTAATAAAA
>NC_028639.1:17434960-17441516 GCF_001406875.1 Solanum pennellii
CTGCAGGTCCGTCGCCAAGTTCAGAGAGTCGATTTCAGTCCCAAATTTCAGAAGTCTAAGTGTTTTGGAACGAGACTCCCTCGACGGTCCGTCGTGCCCATGACGGTCCGTCGTGGGATCCGTCGTCTCAGCCAGTTTTTCCAGAAATAAAATCTGCAGCTCAAAACGACTAAACAGGTCGTTACAGGGACAAAATGATAATTTAATTTTTACCTAACATTCTTTCCGCTTTTAGTATAATATGATGATGATATGATATATGACATATGATTATTAATTTCTTATTATATACATATAGATTATAGATGATTAGTATCATTAACTTAAATTTTAATTAGGAATAAATCTAAGGAAGTGCAAAAGTCATTAACATGTTAATTAAAATGAAATAATTTAATATATAAATTAAATATTTAATGTTTTATAATATTTTAATTTATAGTAAGGGTGAAGTTAAAGTTGAAACACATTACACATGCCATTGTCCTACTGCTTTCCATCATAGCCATTAAATATGTCAAGAGCTCGTTGAAAAGGGGCGAGAAATCTACCTTGAAAGTTTTTATTGTTAAACCTAATATTTCACCAGTCTATAAAGATTTCAAAATGATAAAGCATGATCATTAAATGACATGTTTAATGATGAACGGATGTACCACTCATTCTTGAGAAACAATTTTATTTTAAAAAATATTGTCATACACTTATTTTCTTGCTCATTCTCCTCCTTGAGCAATCCTTTCATAGGAATAAAAGTCTTCATCTTTTACTCTCTTTTCTCGTTCACTTATTCGACTAAAAGTGGCTTTGATGATCTGCTTAATATCATTAACTTTGCTTCGGACCTGACCTTCATCCTAGATTAATCCAAATATTTGAAGTCCAGAGAAGAATACATGATAAGATTAAACTATTAAAGATCATGAGAACTGAGGAGTAATTTCACAAGATACCTGCTATCTCTCCAGGTAATTCACATAAACCATATATAATTCAACTTATACAAGTGGACTATCAAATAGACAGATCTAGCATCATTCTCTTGATAAACCAAAATCTTTCGTTAATCACACATAAAAATGGCGAACTACGTATAAAATGAGATGATTCTACCATAGTCTTAAAGGCGAAGGGAATAGCTTCGCATACCTTTGATACCTTCCTAGCTAATCATAATATCGCAATTTTCCAAAAATTAAATTGTGTAGATCGATGTAGCTCTGACATAGTCAACCACTCGCTTCCAACATCACATAGAAACCTAATTAGTCCAACACAATAATCTAAAAACAATATAGGCATGTTTTGAAGGATACCTTGGGAATTGGATTTGGTATAATTGAATGTAATTACATTGTTTGTCCTGTTTTGTTGGATATGTAATTACTAGGTCAGCAGGTAATTGGTGTAATTGACAGTGGTAATTACACTCTACAATTCACAGTTAGAGACTGTGAATTGCTTGTAATTACATGGTGTAATTATCAACTGATTACTTTTTATTTATTTTTTAATTTCTATTTAATTTTTTTTGTTTTTTTACTTCTATTATTTTAATTTCCTTTTTATTTTTATTATTCTAAAAAATTGTAAAAGTTTATTTTTTACTTTATATTATTATATTCATTTTCTTCTTATTTTCAACGTCCTTACTTTATGTGATTCTATGCAATTTTTTCGTATTATCTATCTCTTTTGTCATGCTTATTTTCTTATTAGCATAATTTTATTAGTATTTTAATTTTTAATCTAAAATAGAATTTATTGTTAAGTAAGATTATAGACTTACATTTTTTATTAAGAAAAAAATAAAAATGAATCATATTTATTCATGCTATGCTGAAATTTTCTATAAGAGTATTATGTTAAATGTTTTGTTTTGAATTTATAACTTATGTTACATTTTCAGTTTCACTTGTTTTAGTAATATTAAATTCACATTGCACGTCATTTTTTAATTAGACTTGATAGTTATATTTTTGTCAAACGTTTAATAATTTATGATTTTTATTTATATATTAACTTTTTTATTGAACATGCATTTCACGATGTTCGTAGAAATTTCATGCTTTTAATTTTTGCGATCAATTCAATTGAAATATATTAATTTGAAAATATAATTTAATTATTTTTTTCATAATATTAGTTAAAGAAATATGTTTATTAATTAATATATTTTCAATAAAAAGAATATATATCTTAAATATTTAATTTATTAATGTCATTTAAAAAGTTTCTTATTTGTCTAGTATTAAATTTTAAACAATTAATTTTTATTTTTAAAATTTAATATATTTTTATAATTGCGTATTCAAACAAGACGTGTAATTACACTGTGTCATCCAAACAGAACATGTGTAATTACAATGTAATTATATTGCGACAACCAAACAGGTCAATGTAATTACTAGACATTGTAATTACTAGACTGACAATTACTACTCTAGTAATTACATCAATTCCAATTACCAGGTGGCTTTCCAAATAGACCTTATTAGGGGTGTCAAAAGTGAGCCCAAACATAGGTAACCCACCCAACCCGCCCATAATTTTAAGGGTTGGACTCAAAATAATTTGAATTTGGTTCATTCTCAACCCATTCAAGCTTAAGTCATTTGAAGAGAATTCTCAATTGAGCCCAATTCAATCTCCAATTTCAACCCGTTTTAAAACTTTTTATTAAGATATGTTTCTATATTGAATGTATAAATTATTATCTATTTAACATCTTTTAGGATTTATCTATCCATTTGTTACTTTTTTAACAAAAAATTTTTGAGCGAAAATTCAAATTGCGATTATAAAAGTTAAATATCAATATGTTAAATTATTGAGATTAATTGGGTCAAATTGGGCGGGTCAAGACCCAACCTTTTTTTTAGGGGAAATTTTTCAAAATGTCAATATTTTAACATTTAATAGGGCTCTTTAGCAACACTTTCAATATTTTGTAAAAATGTCAAATTTTAGTTTGTTATGTATCTTATTTATGTTTTTATTATTTGTTTTTATTTAAAGAATATAATTATTTAATAACAAAAGGAAGAAAATCAAGGGAGAGAATATTTCAAATAAAAAGGTAAGGATCACTTAATTTTCTCATCAGTTACATTTTCAAATAAAATTTAAACTTTGTTCTTTTTTTTCTTTAGAATTTTTACCTTTTTAAAATTATATTCATTCCACAATATATTCTATTTATATTTATTATAGTTTTTTATTAGTTTGTATTCATTTCAATAGGTATGCCAAATGTATCTATATAGTCATTTAAGAAATATATTTGTATTCATATTTTTTTTCCCTCTGTAGTTATTTTTTTCTTCAAAAATGTTGTATGTATTCAATTCAATATGTATTTTATTTATATTTCTATTTATTCTAGTTTTTATTTAGAATTTTGTATAATAATATATAAAATACAAAAAATTACTATGATGAAAAAGTGAGAATGAAATATAAAATTGAAAAGAAATAATTGAATATTTGGTCTAATCATTCTTAAATAAGATACATAACTAGTTGACATACCTTTAGAATAAACAATGCAACATAATTTTTGAACTAATACAAATCTTAATTGTATATATACGATTTTAAATAGAGATTGAGAAAGGATACAAAATTCTGAATTTTTTTATATATAAATAAAAAGAAACTAATAGGATTTTGTTCTTCATGTAAATAATATACATATCTAGTTAATATACATTTGGGATGAATTTAATTAGGAACAAATACAAGATTCATAACTATACAACATGAGATTTTGAATGAATATAAATATTAATAGCATACATACTAATTTAAATATTAATTGAGAAAGGATATAAAATTCTAAGAAAAAATTACAAATACAAATACATAAAAATTTCATAGCATACAACACAAATCCAACAAAAGTTCATCAATAAAATCTGAAATGTCATAGTCATGCAAAATGTATTCATAAATTATTGAATATCTACAAATGTGAAAAAATATAAAGGAATGAAATAAAATAATACATTATCAAAATTAAAAAAAACTGACCTCAAAATACAATAATAAAATAACAACTGAATACAAAATACAAACTAATAAATATTGCACAATGTAAATAACAAGAAATTTACAAATATATTCAGTACACATTGTTGAACAAATTGTTATTTAACTTCAACTCAACATGCAAAAATCTAAACATGTAAAAAATATTTAAATACCTCGTCATCAACAATTTGGTCTTCGCCGTCATTTTCTTGTACCCTACGAGTTACGGTTTCAATCTGAATTTGATGAAGACTTTATTCTTGTCGTCTCTCTTCCTAATTTTAGAAGCAGATCTTACAATATCAACTATTTTTTGAGTAATACATAGATTAAATGATGGAAAATCACTAGAAACCGTTTTACTAAGATGAATAGTGTCTCTTAGAGTCATTCTTTGAAGAGTGTTTTATAGTTCTAAATGAGAAGAATCTCACTTTCACCAATGATTTAAACAACAATAAAATCAGAAAATAAATCTAAAAAAAAGAAGAAGATAACGATGAAAATACCTTAAATAGAGGAATTTGTGTGAATCCAGATTTTGAAGATAAAAAAAAATATTTCGGTAGAAGATAATAAAAAAATTGAAGTTGAAGAGAAGAAGGACTTGAATGTTGAATGAACATGAAAATATGGAGAGAGAATTTTATTTTTTTTACTTATGGAATAAATATGGAAGAGAGAGATATGGGGAAAATTTGCAGATTTTGATTTTTTTTAAATTAAAATAATTTGGAAAAAGTGAACTATGAATATACATGGAAATGTAAATAAATTATTTTTTTAGGAGATTAAATAGGGGTTTAATTAAGATTCATATTCTTTTTCAAAATAATGAGATTTTTGACATTTTAACTAGTATTTTAAAGTAGTGAGTTTTTTACTAATTAAGTTATTGATTTTGACTAGTTTACTAATTTTTCCTTTTTTTAGTCCATTTGAGTCCAAAGTAAACTTAGGCAGGTCAAGGCCCAACTCAATTTCTATTTGAACCCATTTTAATATTTTTAATTTCAACCCAATCCGCCCATTTAACACCCCTAGACCCTATATATGTTCTTCAATATTAACCCTTATGGTTTATTCAACAATTTATTTCAATACTTTCCACTAATGCCCAAACCCAAACTAATCAGATTCTTAGCAGTCCTTCAGTTTTTCAATTTACCTTAACTCAATATTAAATCTGCCCAATTAGATTCAGCAGGAACACCCAAGAAGAGTTCAAACTTTAATCAACAATATACTCTTTACAAGAACCCTAATTCATCAACACCCAATTTAACAAGTAAAGTAAAACTCAAATCAAATAGTGACTATCCTTTTCTACTATATCTCAAATTTACCTATTTGAAATCAAAAGTGTATAGTTCATCTTCAAGACATTAATTTTTTGTTTGCTTTAATCTCAATCCACTGAAGATAGACAGCAAGGAGCACTTGTTGATTTAGTCAAGCTAAAATGCTTGAGTATCACTTGACTTAACATCTTCTATAGAAAGAATAAGTGTATCCAAATAGAAAATTACTTTTCAGAGGATTAAAACAAATTGTATTAGCTTCTTTTTTTCAGTGTGAACAAGATTTGGTGGGAGAGGTGCGAGAAGTAGTTAAGTTCTTAGGAAACTTGTAATCTGGTTAACCCAGGGCGGACCCACGTACTATATTTCGGGTGTTTGAATATTTATTAGTCTCAATATAAATTATTTATATATAGTAATTAACAAAATTGGTCACGCTTTACGCAATTATTAAATAATTAATTTGATCTTATATTCACTCTATTGTCTACATGTAACATTATTAGTTATTTCAACTATATTATGGAAACTCTTTATTATTTTTTATATCTTTTTTATTCTCCAATTAAAATAGTATCACCGTTAATTGTTATTTTTTTATTTTCTCCACTTATACTACATTTGCTCCCGTTATGATGCTAAAAAATTTGAACATTTTCTAATTCCTATAATGAAAATCCTACCCAAATAAAACTAAATCTAAACTTTGTAAATATTTGAATTAAATAAAATTAAAAATAACTTACATATTTATGAATAATTTATTATTTTAATTTCATATATTAAATTAATTTAAGATAATTATACAAAGTATACTTTATTCTTTGATTCGAAAAATAAAATGACTTTCTAAATAAAATATCAATAGTTAAATATTTTTTAAGTGGAATATCAATAATTAAATGATTTTGAGTTATAAAATAAAATAGAATGACTTTCTAAATGAACAACAAAAGAAATTAACAAAAAAGGACAAAATACTAATAAAAATGAGTAAAAGGCCAAAGATTAAAAATAAAAAGAAATACTTTTGCTGTTTTTTTACCCTTTAATTAAAAATTAAGAGTAAAGCTAAAAAATGAAAGAACTATAATCGATAAATTAAAAAAAAGCATACAAGGAAACAAAATTGTAACATAAATTTTATATTTAAGTTACTTCATAATGTGTATATATATAATGTGTGTAAATATATATATATATATATATATATATATATATAT
>NC_028639.1:17442074-17466096 GCF_001406875.1 Solanum pennellii
TATATATATATATAAGAGAACCTCAGGCCCGTCTACGTGGTACCACCACAAATTAGAATGTCCTTTTAATTTTTTTATTTTCAAAAATAGTCTTCTCCTTTAATGAAAGTTGCGACTTTTATGAAAAGTTGTGATTTTAATGAAGAGTTGCGACTTTTATGAAAATACAAATTGTTTAGAGGTTTCATAGACAAATAGTATTAGCTCTTTAGTGTTTCATTTCACTTGTAAACGATTAAGACTTGGGTTGTCATTTTGGCTAAGTGATTTTCTTTTAGTTATTTCTTGGGTTATATTCTCTTGTGTTTAAGTCTTCCGCTGAGTAAGTAAGTCAGGCCAAAGGTCCTCTCTAGGACAACAATGGTCTTTGAGTGCCGATCACACCTAGGGTGTAGGCTTGGGACGTGAAAACTTGGTTTCAGAGAACATAGTTTAAGAGTCCTAGGGAGTATATGAAGTCGTGTCTGTAGAGTCCTATTTATTAGTGTGATGCGCGCCACATCTATAATTAGGAGGCCACAACATCTAGAAATTTCCTTCACTTCTTTCATACTCTTTTCTTGCATTAGAGTCTATCTCTAAAAGTTTTCCTCTAATTCATGCTTGCGCGTGTTTCAGATAACCATGTCTCTACGAAGAGAAACAAGAGGTTGTACATCTAGAAGGAATGTAGAGGAACCAGAGTTAACCAATGCACCTGAAGTGCAACCTCAAGAGGAAGTTACCAACGCTGAGTTCAGTAAAGCTATTAAGATGTTAAGTCAAGCGGTGACTAACCAAGTCCGAAAGAAACGAGGATCTCGACAAGAAGGGGCTGACACCTCGAGGATCATGAATTCTTGAGGATGAATACTCCAAGTTTCACCGATTCAAGCACTACTGAGGATCCGGAGAATTTCATTGAGGAACTTAAGAAGGTGTTTGATATCATGCCTATTGTGGATGCTGTGAGAGTCGAGCTAGCTACATATCAACTGAAAAATGTTGCTAGGAATTGGTTTGATCAGTGGAAGGATGGTAGAGATGAGGATGCACCACATTCGAGATGGGCCTATTTTCAAGAAGCTTTCTTGGGGCGTTTCTTTCTCCGAGAATTGGAAGAGGCTAAGGTAAGGAAATTTCTTACACTTAAGCAGGATTCTCTCTGTGTGTATGAGTATAGGTTGAAGTTCACCCAACTATCTCGTTATGCTCAGGAAATGGTTAAGGACATGAGGAGCAGAATGAGTTTGTTTGTTGTTGGACTAGGTGTTCATTAAGCAAAGAGGGCAGAGCAGCAATGCTGATAGGCGACATGGACATATCATGGTTGATGGTTTAAGTGCAGCAGGTCGAGGAAGAGAAGTTGTGGGACAGATAAGAGTTCAAAAATATGAAAGCCAAGACAGTAAGTAAGTCTTGGCAGCAGAAAGGTGGTGTGAATCATTCGTCCTTTCAAATTCAGAAGGGGCCTGCACCATCACTGGTACTGCACCTGCACCAAGAAACAAAGGTGAGCATCATGGTCAGAATTCGCAGAACTTCAGAGCTAGACCAGCACAGTCTCAAGGTAGAGTGGCATAAAGAGATAGTTGGGCTCCTGTATGTGCTAAGTGTGGTAGAACTCACCCAGGTAAGTGTCGGAATGGCTATACAAGTTATTTCAAAGGTGGTCAAGAGGGTCACTTCATGAAGAGTGTCCTAAGAACAAGAAAGGTAGTGGAAATTAGGGCAATAGAGCCCAATCTTCATCAGTTACTCTAGCAGTCAGGGTTGCACCTAGAGGATCTACTTCCGATACAAGCGGAGGAGGAAACTGCCTTTATTGCGATCATTAATCGTGAAGAAAAAGAGAACTCCTCAAATGTTGTCACTGGTATGATCAAAGTCTTTGCTTTTGATGTCTATGTTTTGCTAGACCTAGGGGAAATTTTATCTTTTGTAACCCTTTATGTTGCAAATAAGTTTGAAATCCTCCTTGAGAAACTTTGTGAACCTTTGTTTCTACACCTATTGGAGAGTCTATTCTAGCAAAAAGAGTCTATCCATCAATCACGAGAACACCATGGCTAATTTAGTTGAATTAGACATGGTAGATTTCAATGTCATTCTAGGTATGGACTGGCTTCATGCATGTTATGCATCATTAGATTGTAGAACTCGAGTTGTTAAGCTTTAAATTCTTAATGAGTGAGTCATAGAGTGGAGTAGTAGTTCAGCAGTGCCTAAAGGTCGTTTCATTTTGTACCTTAAAGCGAGGAAGTTAGTTTCAAAGGATTGTATCTATCACTTAGTCCAAGTTAATGACTCGAATGTTGAGGTACCTCTCATTAAGTTAGCTCCTATAGTAAAAGAGGTTCCAGAAGTATTTCCTGATGATCTACCCGGAGTCCCTACTGAGAGAGAAATAGACTTTGGCATAGACATCATTCCAGATGCTCGTCTTATCACTTAGTTTGCTAAACTTGAAGATATATATTAATCACTTCGATTGAGGCAGATCACTTCGTTTTTAAGCACATGGGTAAATTTTAAAATTCATGAAATTTGCTTTTAGTTTTGAGATTTGGCTGTTGGAGAACATAGATCTCAAGCTCACTCAAGAACCAAAATATTGGAAAGAAAAAATCAATAACTAGCAGACAAAGTGTTCTGGAACTGAAGGCTTCTATTTTCATATATTCTTCAGCGTCAATGATTCCTTTTAAATAGGCTTACAACTCAACTAAAAAGCAGAATTAAAAGGGCACTAACTCAATAGTGCTTTCAACTAAAAAGAGAAACTTAAGGACCAAATAACAACTATCCTAGAGTAAGTCAAAGTGCAGTAAAACACTAAAAGAAACTGCAGTAACTTTTCTCTTCTTTTGTTTGAATCATTTATTCGACACTCCCCCTTGATTCAAAATCACTAACACCAAGCAATGATCTAAAATAGACATGCTTCTGATATACCAAGCAATGATCTAAAACAAACATGCTTCTGATATGGCAGTGCCTTTGTGAAGATATCTGCTACTTGTTCATTAGTGTTGCAAAACTTCAATATGATCTCTTCTTTTTCCACCAACTCACGAATAAAATGGAAGCGAATGTCAATGTGCTTTGTTCTTCCATGAAATGCAGAATTCTTAGCCATTGAAATTGTGAATTTGTTGTCGCAATAAATTTCCATTACTTTCTCTTGCTTTTGGTTCAAATCAAACAAAATTCTCCTAAGCCAAATGTATTGACAAACTGAAGCAGTTGTTGCGATGTACTCTGCATTCGAAGACGACAATGTTGTCGTTACTTGTTTTTTCGAATTCCATGTGATTGCGCCTGATCCAAGGCTAAACACAGTGCCTGATGTACTCTTCCTATCATCCTCCAAACCTCCCCAATCTTTATCAGTAAAGCCTAACAATCTGAAATTTGAAACATGAGAATACGAGATACCATATTCTAACGTTCCAACAACATAGTGTAAAATTCTTTTTGCAGCTCCAAAATTATGCTTTGATGGATTGCTCATAAACCTTGAAACAACACCAACAGAATATGAGATATATGGATGAGTATGAGCCAAATAAATCAAACCTCCAATTAGACTTCTAAAACTTCTTGCATTAGCTTGACCAGTACCATCTTCCTGCTGCAATTTTTCATTTATATTCATGGGTGTTGCGGCAGATTTACAATTGACAAGGCCAAATCTTTTAAGAAGGTCAAATGCATATTTCTTTTGAGAAACAAATACTTCACCCTCTCCTTGTTTCACCTCAAGACCAAGGAAGTAATGCAATAATCGAAATCAGTCATCTCAAATCTACTCATTATACTAGATTTAAATTCATCTACAATAAAGTGAGATGAACCCATATAAATTATATCATCAACATAGAGGCATACAACAAGAAGATCATTGTTACCTTGCTTCCTTAAGTATAAAGTAGTCTCACTTTCACTCCTTTCAAACCCATTTTGAACAAAATAGGATCTGATTTTGCTATACCAAGTGTGTAGCACATGATTCAGCCCATAAAGTGCCTTCCTCAGATGGTACACCTTTTCCTCTTGGCCACTGATTTCAAAACCTTGAGGTGGAGAAACACAAACCTCCTCTTCCAGTTCACCATTCAAGAAGGCTGACTTAACACCAAGTTGATAAAGTGACCATTTAAGTTGAGCAGTCCAGGCTAAAATTGTTCTTACCGTTTCAAATTGAGCAACAGGAGAAAATGTCTATTCAAAATCAATCCCCTGCTGCCGCGAGTATCCCTTTGAAACAAGTCTTACCTTGTGTTTTTGTAACTTTCATCTACGTTATACTTTGTTTTGAATATCCACTTTAATCCAAATACATTATTTCCATTTGGCAAGTCAGTAAGCTGCCATGTTTCATTTCTTTGAATTGCCATCAATTCTTCCTTCATCGCATTCTTCGACTCCTTCTTTTCAATTGCTTCTTCATAAAATATAGGATCTGAAACAATAAAAGCAAATTAACAAGATTGATTAGAATATCTAGGATTCTCTTTTCTGACTCTTGTTGATCTTCTCGGTGGAATTGGCTCAGATGAAGGTTCTTCAAGTGTTGCGAATTTTCTATAGTTTAATCTCTTCTTCAAGGGAATTTGGATAAGACCCTTGTCCTTCATTTGGAGAGTCTTCAATGGGTATTGAAATCTCCTGTTGTATTTGTTTTTCACTCCAATTCAAACTTGACTTTTCATCAAATATAACATTTCTGTTAATTATCACTTATGTCATTAAGAGGATTATATAGCCTGTACTGTTTTGGATTCATGACAATAACCAATGAAAATACATTTTTGTGATTTTTCATCTAGTTTTTGACGAGTTTGACAGTTTACCAAAGCATAACCAATAGACCCAAAAAATTTTAAATGGCTTACCGAAGGACTTGTACCTTTCCAAGTTTCATATGGCGTTTGATTCATCACAGCCTTTGTAGGCGATAGATTCAGTAGGTACACTGAGGTTGCAACTGCTTCTGTTCAGTATTGATTTGGAAGTCCTTTACCTTTCAGCAAACTTCTTGCCATCTCTACAACGGTACGATTTTTACGTTCAGCTACACCATTTTGCTCCGGTGTGTAGGGTGCAATAAGTTCCCTGTGAATTCCAGATTCTTCACAAAAATGGACAAATTCATTAGATAAGAACTCACCACCTCTGTCCGTTCGGAGAGCTTTTATGCGTAACCCACTTTGATTCTCCACTAATGCCTTGTATTTTCTAAAATTCTCAAAAGCTTGTGATTTGTATTTTAGAAAATACACCCAACTCATGCGATCGAAATCATCTGTGATGAGTAAAAAATATTTACTTCCACTTAAATATTCAGTACTCATTGGACCACACCAATTTGCATGAATTAATTCTAGGCAAGTAGATGCTCTCCAAGCCTTTTCGACAGGAAACGATTTTCTACTTTGCTTCCCATAAATGCAACCTTCGCATAAATCAAAAGAATTAATTTCTGGTAAGCCAAAGACTGTACCTTTTTGGCGTAGCAACTTTATCCCCTAGAAATTAATATGTCCATACCTCAAATGCCATAATTCAGAGTCAGTTTTTTCACCAGTTACCAAAGAAAAAATTTCGACATTTGAAACTTCTAGCGGAAACATTATGTTTTTAGCCATGAGAACCTTAACCATTGTTTGGCCTGATTTTTTTATCTTTAATAACACACGCTCCATCATCAAACAGAAGTGAGTATCCATTAGCCAAGAGTTTCCCGACACTCAGTAAATTATGAGCCAAACTAGGAACAAATTGAACATCATGAAGAAGTTTTACTTTACCATAGATGTTTCTTATTGCTACTGTTGCTTTTCCTTCAGCTTGAAGACCGTTGTTATCACCAAGCCTGACAGTCGATTTTAGTGTCTCATCAAGTTCATTGAAGATTGACTTCATCCCTGACATATGATTGGAGCAAACGCTATCTACAAACCACATATCACCTGCGACTTCATTAGTATCACGACAAGCCATGAACAACTTACTTTCTTCATTAGTTGTCTCTGCATAATTCGCTTGTTTCTCCTTGTACTAGCAATCTTCTTGCACATACCCGTACTTCTTGAAGTTATGACATTGTTTGTTGCTTCTATTGCATCTTTGCTCATTGAAGTGTCTTTGTTCAAAGCCTTTGTTTCGGTCTCGACCTCGACTATTTCCACGAAATGCACCTCTGCCCCGTCCTCTTCCGGTTGGTGCCTTTTCATGATCTCTTGAATTTGGTGCCTCCACCTTAGATTGAAATGATTTTTCTTCCTGCTTTTCTGCTGACCTGTTTATCCTTGCCTCATGGGCTTGTAAAGAACCCATCAATTCATCAAATGAAAATTTTGATAAATCTTTGGACTCCTCAATTGCAGCCATATTCAAACTCCTCAAAAAATTTTCAACAACAGTTTGATCAGTTATTTGGTCGCCATATGACCTCATTTGACTAATAATAGTCATTGCTCTAGACAGAAAATCTTGCACAGATTCATTTTCTTTCATCATTAAAGTTTCAAACTCATGCCGAAGAGTTTGAAGTTTTACAACTATTACCTTTGATGAGCCTTGAAATTCTGTTTGCAAAATTTTCCATGCTTGCCTCGGAGTGGTGGCTGCTGCAATTCGGTAAAACACCGTCTCATGGACTACTTGTTGAAGGAAGAACAATGCCTTTGCGTCCTTCTTTCGGTTTTCCTTCAGTCGCTGATCTTCATCCGGATCTGCATACCCAGTCTCTATCAAGTCCCAAAGATCTTGAGACTTAAATAAAGTCTTCATTTTGATGCGAACTGGTAGCTTTGTCCAGTAAAAGTGGGTATGGCTGGCTGAGATATGTTCAGAGAACTTCCATTTGAAGCCATGGTGTTTTTCTGTTAATAGTCGTTTGAATCTAAGCGTGCTCTGATACCACAAATGTTGGAGAACACATATCTCAAGCTCACTCAAGAAACAAAATATTGAAAAGAAAAAATCATAACTAGTAGACAAAGTGTTCTGGAACTGAAAACTTCTATTTTCATATATTCTTCAGCATCAATGATGCCTTTTAAATAGGCTTACAACTCAACTAAAATGCAAAATTAAAAGGGCATTAACCCAGTAGTGCTTTCAACTAAAAAGAGAAACTTAAGAACCAAATAACAACTATCCTAGACTAAGTCAAAGTGCAGTAAAATACTAAAAGAAACTGCAGTAACTTTTCTCTTCTTTTGTTTGAATCATTATTCAACATTGGCAGGGTAAGAAAATTTTACTTCTGTATAAGCAGCGGGCATTATCTATCTTTGAGAATAAAGTATCTTAATTTTTTATTGAGGAGATTGAATTTTTAAGCATTTTTCTTTGGAAAGTTCTAAAATTTGATAAATTGAAATATTAAGAATGAAAATTGTCGAGTCATTTGATGTTCCACGTTATAGTTTGAATACCCATACATCAATTTTATGTCATTTTTAGTTCTTTGATACTTTAAGTAGAAAGTTGTAATTACATATTGAACTAATATTAAGGTATCATATATAGCTGATTTTTTTGTCTCTTCCTTCCCGAAAATGCAGTCATGATTGTGCAATTTATTTTTCTCAAAATTTATTTATAAGTAACCCCCTATAACTATTCAGTATATTTTTGTTTTCCTTTTGATAGGTGAGGACTTAGCAATACTTGCTTGGCATCTGCGCGCATACGGCATAAGGTGAGTTTAGGTTCATTATACTTTGTTGGATTTAATGCTTCATATGAACTCTCTCTCTCTCTCTCTCTATATATATATATATATATATTAAATTGGGAATGGGAGTTTAGGGCAGAGATGAAAAGGACGTATGGGCTCAAAAGGATTCCTTAAAAATGAAAAAAACACAAGTTTAAAAAGATCATAGCAGTAACACTTAACATTTTTATCGCTTCTCAATAGTTTAATATTCAAAAGAAGATACTGAAGGTTAAAGGTTTCCATGAAAATTTGGTTGTGGACAGTCATGTTATTCCTTGGACAAAAAGGGTGTAATGAACGACGAGGATTACAAGACTGAATTGCTATCACTTATAAAAGGAAGACCAACAGTTCCTTTGCAATCACAACACATGTTGATACGACAATAATTCAACACTAAATAATTTATAATCTTAATATATTTGTTGGTTGCCAAAAGTTTACTTAAAACGATCTAAGTTCCATAAGGATAATAATGTTCCAATCAAATAACAGTACATTAAATTAGTTGGATCATAGATAGACCAACCAATTGAGATGTTATAGATGTACCTTCTTCTTTATAACTCACTAATATCTATAATTTAAATATCCTTTCAATTTCAGTTTCTTTTTGGGATTTGTGTTTACTTGTTTTATGGAGGAGCTCCAAAACTTCTTCTTATGTCGTGATTCTAGAATGGCGAAAAGTTGAGTACTCAATTGATGAATATAGCTCCTATATACAAGAATCATATTGTGCATTCAAGTTGTTTGACGAATATTACTTGAATTGATCTTATATATATATATGCATTCATCATTAGCATAACATCATGTATCAAAAAAAATCTTTCCATTTCTTTCTTATTTAACATGGTCAATTGCAAGCGATAGAATTCACTTTAGTTTTCTTCTTCTACACTGATTTTTCAAGCCGAAGAAAGAAGAAGTTGAACCCTTCTGCCGAAAAGTTTGTGTAGGATATAATCTCTACATTGCGACATTATGATTGAACTTGTAAGAATTGAAACAATACTTGGAATTAATCATTTCAGTGTACATAATAATTTTTATGCATGGACTACTTTACTTGACAAGACCTTTGTATTTGAAATAATTTCTCTGTGCAAATGTTATTAGAATCCTTTTTAACTCTAGATTTTGAATGAACAAGTTCTTTACTATGTCTATATAATACAAGTGTATTTATGTATACAAATATACAAACATAGAAGTGTATATACAACATTTCTATTCAAAGAGAACTATGTTGTACATGTGTACACAGGAAAAGGTGTGCATCTTTACTACAAGTTTCTGAACTACGGAAAGAAATAAATAGAAGACCAACTTGTTTGAGATAGAAGAATAGGGAAGGCAATAACACTAGCTCCGATCTTTCTTTCTCTATTTTCATGTTCTTTTATGCAAATCATATAACTGTAATTCGCATGGATTAGATGATAGTATCCAAAATATAGTTTTATATTTCGATTACTTCAACAAATTTGTATTGCCCTTTTCTAAACCGTATTATAACTTTATAATTTTATCGCCTAAAAAGGCTTTCAAAATATTTGTAACTACAATTGGACAAGGAAATGTGAATTAATATATGCTCTAAGGTTGAAAATATCTTTGAAATGAAAGAGTCCCTTAATTATTTAATTCTAAAAATGAAAATTCATTAATTATAAAATTTTATTTATCCTTTCTAAAAGACGTATGCCGCTGGTTGGACTCGAACCAAGCGCTTGAAGTCCATTTCTTTAGTACAAGTTGTTTCAATAAATAAATAATTTTGCATTAGCTGCAATAATTAAAAATCACAAAGTTTCTGCTGCAAGATTATAAGTATATATATATATATATATAAAAACAAAGAATATAAACACCTATCTCAAGGTCTACATTTGTTCAAACAAACTTCTGTATAACCATATTTTATTGTTCAGTTATTTTTAAATGCTACAAATATCTATGACAAAAAATATTTAGATCGAATATGTATAGTTCAAGTAACAGAAGGAGTACTCAGTGATTATTTGATAAATCTTATTGGCTAATTATCCGTTCATCTCTATCCCCAAGAATGCACAAACACATGAAAATAAATAAATCGGGTGATTGATTGAGTAGCCTCATAGAAGCCAATGCAAACAATGTTGTGAAGGATAGATGACAGCTGAAAGGTAACGTAGTAGGCAATCTTAATTTCCAGCCATTGATATCAAATTGTAGATCGATAACTCACTATGTAGCAAAATAATATGAAGACATCAATCAAGCTTGCTATATTTTAAACGGCTTCTTTATCTGTAATGTTCTCCAATTAGCTACATCAACTAACATAAAAGAGTAACTTCCATAATGAAATTGAATTTTCTTCTTACATATGTGTGTAATACATTGTGTCTTTGTTGTTATACAAAGGCTGGCGTTGAAGAGATAAAAACTGAATGTGATATGTACAATCAAAAATAAAAATAGACGAAAGCATATACAACAAGAAAAATATACACAATTATAAAATCTTAACTCAACACTAATTAGATAAGAAGATAAATTTTTAGCAAAGAAGAAGCAAAAACAATTTCTCCGAGAAATAAGGCACACACCCTCACATTTTGCTTTAAATAACTAAACCTATAAATTTGATTTGTACAACTTTTGCTGCACAACGACTAACTAATAAAATTAAGTTGTGGTTACAATTATGTTAGGCAATTAATTAGTATTTCAAAAGAGTAGTTAGTTAACACGCTCAAGCCTCAGTTAGTGCAAAGGCTGACCAATTCAGTAGTTCACTCAGGTTGTGTATAAATACAAATCGTAATTGTACATTGATCACATTTCATCATCTTTCTTCTCTTCCCTTCTAAACTTTGTTAGCTAACTACTCAGAGTTTGCTGTCATCTTTTTCTAGTTTAGCTCCTACATTAACTATCTTTTTCAAACTTTTTATTATGAATTGTATGAATCATAATCATTAAAAAGAAGACTATCTCACTATTCATTCAACTAGAATTTTAGTGTCAAAGCTTAGCCTCACAATTCTTTAGAATATGTATTCACAATAGTTCAGTCTTTTGAGCTGCATGTTGAATTTTTAGTCCACTGACTTAGTGGATCAATAGCTAATCCTTGGAATTTATCTAACCCATAATTTTGATTTGGGTGATAGATTAGTATCATAGTTTGGTAATTTATATAATTTGCAAGTATATAGACGATGTTAGCATAAAAATGGATCCATTTTCATATATTAATATCAATATTTTGCCACATAGTTGGGACATATATAAACAAGAAGCAAGCTGAAACAAGTGTTTCAAATGAGCTCTGGATTGATTGTTGAAGATGAACACTTTGCAAATAATATAAAGAAATAATTATATTATACAATGTTCTACAGTAAATTCTGAATTATACTCATTCTTGATTATACTCATGTTGGTTAGTTTATATAGAGACAAGTAAAGCCATGAGAACTAAAACTCAGGGAAAATTTAAAAAAAAAAAAAAAGATTTAATTTGTAGAGTAACAATTAAGTGGAGTTATTTAGAGAATTAAAGATGGTCTTTTGGGTTTCAGAACTGAAAAAAAAAATTATAAGAAATAAAGAAGATTAAAGAAGGAAAGTGTAATTAAGAAAATATTATTTTAAAGTGATTTTTTAAATTTTTAATATGATACATATATAAATAGAGGGAAAATAGTGGAAATTTTAAAAATTTAAGAAAAAAGAAAAGATAAAAATGAACAATGATTATTGAGCGGTGTCACATCACTTAGCTTATATATATAAAGATGTTTGAACGTTATGAATATGAAAAATATGAAAGTTATGGAAATTAAAAGTAGCAATTGAATAAATATTTAGTTATAAATTATAAAAATAAATATTTAAAGCAGATAATGAAGAAAAAAAATACATAAATAAACAAAGAAGTTACAAAATTAGTGCAAATGTTATTTAGGAGTCGTAAGTAAAGTTCATTTTTAGTTTTATTGAGTAACGGACTTCTTCTTTATTTGAATAAAATAAATATGTGGGTATTCAAGCTAACTTTATTTATATGACGATTATATAATTCAATAGTGGTTATACTTTGCATTTCTTTGCATGATTCTGTACAGTTGTTTCGTTATTTTATTACTTTTTTTTTTCTGTTTTAGCTAAATAATTTCAAATAAAAATATTCCAAAGCAGAGG
This sequence comes from Solanum pennellii, assembly GCF_001406875.1. Lineage (NCBI taxonomy): Eukaryota > Viridiplantae > Streptophyta > Magnoliopsida > Solanales > Solanaceae > Solanum > Solanum pennellii. The sequence continues at coordinate 17,453,989 of NC_028639.1, forward strand.
GCTAGAATCAAAGTGACAGGCAAGTTAAAGATTAAGTAGAGGGTTAGAATAAAAAATAAATATTTTTGGAGCGTTTGGTGGGATGGTCAAGGGTTAGGGGTCGGGGAGCATTAGGTGGGTAGGCGGATACTATAATAAATAAATATATGATGTCATTTATAAAATTTATTTTCGCTACTAAAAGTAATTTTCTTCATTTCTAAGTGATTTGATTTTTAAATTCTTTTTTATTTGGAAAAACTATCTATCTAGACATACTTCAATATATATATATATCTCCTACGTACATTTTACCTCTAGTTTAAAAATATTACCTATAATACCACTTTTTAATAATTATATCATAATTTTTTAAAAGATAAATTAGATACCCTCCTTAATTAATGGGACTTTAACAATTCAAATTACTTCATCTCTTTTACACCATCAGCCCACTCGCCGACATTATTCACTGTTCACGCACATATACATACTATTTCAATACATGTTTTGTTTCACACACATCTACCATTACTCCTTTCTTCCTCGAGCATTTTTGCATATACTAAATTCATAATCAATTCTCTATAATCAACATTATATAAATAAGTAAAGTAAAATTATGTTCGGTTATTTAAGATATTATATTGTAACTCTATTTTTACCATGTTAATGTATCTAATTCGGAGCTCTAATTATTTTAAAGTTTGATTTTAGGTTTTTTTACATTGTTTGAATCTATTAGTTTCCATGCTTTTTAATGGTTGAAAATTCACAGTCAATAATTTCATATATCGATTTTTAATTTTTATTTTTTGGATTAATAATAAGACAAATACTCTACACTCGTGATTTATTCCTAAGTTCGTGCGTTTTAATTACATTTCTTATTTAGATACATATAATTATATGTAAATGCTTACTATGTATCCGAGATACATGTTCTTGAATATAATATATGAAATTGATACTTGATACATCAAATTAATACTTGATACATATAGAAGATGTATGAAATTAAAATTGGATCATATAAATAGATACATGAAATTAATATTTGGTCTTACAAAATAGATACATGAAATTAATATTAGGTTAGATAAATATATATATATCAAATTGATACTAGATATATTTATAATATATATGAATGTACTTGTATGATACTCATGTATCTAGTATTTAATTTGTTAGATATATCATATATTGATAACAGATACATCAAATTAATAGGCCAAATTTATTTGTATAGTTCCTAAATTTTAGAAGCATTATTGGGATAATTATCTATATAACTTTTAAAAAGTTGAATTTATTTAACAGAAAAATAAAATCCTATGATTATCTTTTTCGTTCCATTTTTATTTTAAATTAAAAATATTTTTATTTCATATTTTGAATTAATTTTGTTATTTAAATTAAATTATGGTTTAAAAGACTTCATTGTGCATTAGTATTCTTCTCCTTTATAAAGAGGATTTTAAAAAAATATTTTTAAATCTATTTTTAATAATATTGACAGTTGTCATTATTTGTGTAAGTTGATGACATGTGTCTATTATTTTACATTTTAATTTATGATATTTAATTAATTATATAAAATTAAATCATTTATTATTTAAAATTCTAAAAATGTTATCTGAATAGAATTAATAAATTTTTTTAAGAGGAAAAAACCCATCGTTCTTATATTTTTATTGACAACCATGTTTAATTTTTTTAAAATTATTTATTTATTATTTCTTTTCAGTTAGAATTTTTTTAAAAACAGTTTTAAAAAAAACAGTTTTAACTATCATAGGGCAAAAATTTTGGAAAATTTAATAATAAATGGCAAAATAACTGCCCCAATTTCCTTATGAAAATCGACAATTTTTTAAATTATTTTTTTAATTATTAATATAATTTTTAAATAGTAATTATTATAATTTTTTATATAGAGAGAGATTATTTATTTACTATTTCTTTCGGATAAGTGGGCATGATACCCGGATAGAGTTTAATAATTCAAAAAGATGAAAAAGAAAAGATTCTACTCCAATCTCCTTACGAAAATCCACCGTTTCTTTCATTTTTGGTTATTTTTTACAATCAAATTTAATTCATTAATTTATTTGTCCAAATATTTGACAATTTCAAATAAAATGAATATTTTTAAGTTTAAAAAAAAATTAGGTAGAAATGATTTGCAGTTTAAAGTTAGGTTCTTTTTTTTTCTCTCTAGAGAAAAATAATAAATACACACTAATTTTTTTAAAAAGAAAATATATTTAAATAGTCATTAATAACTACAAACTTATTATGAGATAATCAAAAAGATGATAATTTAAATAGATTATATTAATTTTCTCGAAAAACATAAAATTAAAAGAAAAAGAAACTCGATAATAATAATGATTTAAAACGAATTATCTAAGTTATATGAAAAAAGTAAATTGTACTCCTTTAATCTTGTTCAATATTATACTTTTTGTTTTGTAAATAACATGGTATTTCATTAATAAGAACAAACTAGTTATGACACAATTTAAGAAAATGATAATGTAAATAAATTATACCGTGAGTTTTAAGTAAATGTCCAGGCAAAAATGTAATAAAATATGTAAGGACTTTTTATACAAAAAAGATTTCCACAACTTTGATTTAATACATCAACTTTAAGAAAATTATTTTTTCTTGTATGGTTTCACATGTGGATGTAAATTTTGACTACTAATCTATTAGAGAATTCTTATAATATTATGTCTATTATTTTTTTATACATCAAAATATGGACTTAGAGTTTTGCGAATGAAAAAAATCAACTCATCTTCAAAAAATTCTCAAATATGTTGTACAATTCTTCGATCGGTAAAAATAATCATATTAATTCACTATTTTTTAGTTATGCATAATTTTATTTTTAAAATAATATAAAATAACTTAAGAAATCAAACTGACTAAATATTTTCTGTGAAATTATGTGTATCATCATCTTCAATTACCAAGTAAGTCCTAGAGGATTGCATGTCGTTTAGTATATATTATTTCTTCATTACAATAACTTTAATAGTTTGTCTATACAAATATACGTACTGAATTTAATTAATCCAATATATTTTTTTATAAAAAAATCATAAATTTAAATTTAAATGTAATATGAAGTGAACATCAAATTTGCTTACTTTACATGACGATGACTTTTCCTTCGGACATACCATTGAAATATACGACACAATAAGTTTGGTTAGTATTATTATAGATGCCTATTTTTTTTTTAAAAAAAAAAAGAGATTCATAATTACTCTAATAAACAAACAAATCCCAAAAGTGAAAAAGAAATATAATTCAAATAGTAAATAATAAAATTTAATGAACTTAACATGATGTTACATAAAACAAACAAATTATCAATTAAACCGTGCAATTAAAACATCTGTAAAGCATAAAATTTAATAAACTGTTGAACAACAAATATTTACGTGCATTAGTATTAAAATTTTTAAAAATTAAACGGACAAGGGCCTAAAATATCCTTAAAGTATTGAAAATGGTACAAAATTACCCTTCATCCACCTATTGGCTCCAAAATGTCCTTTTCATCCACCTATTGGCTCCAAAATACCCTTGCCATCCACCTTTGGGTTCAAAATTGACCATTTTTTAATTGTTTTAAAATTGAACTCTTTAAATATTTTTTGAAATACTTCGCGTTCAACTATTAATTATAAATTTAATTTATTAATATAATTTATAAACCAATCCACTATCCACTCATTACTAACTAAACCTCACTCAATTAATAATTCAATTATAATATCAAAATCGTCATAAACACTACTAAAGCACGATGAAATTATAGATTACTGAAAATGACATTCAAAATTATTCTAGTCCGAATTGAACCCCCAATTAAATTTAGGTTGAGCCGCTTATTTAGGAGGACACTTTCTTTCAAAATTGAATTAGAAATTTATGATTAAAGATAAAGAAATAATACATCCTAATTAATTCATGCACTTTTTTTAAATATAATTTTATAAATATTTATGATTTATTTTAAAACCTTTAATATATTATTTTGAAAAAAAGTTACCTATGAAGTAACATCACATAATTGAGACGTAAGAATAATTAAGATGAACATAGTCAGACTTTTAAGTTTATCGCTGATTTTTATTTAGCCACTTGAATGTATGATAATTTACTTCTATAATTTTTAAAAACACTCAATTGGCAGTAGCTTGCATTAATAATGTGACGGGTTCATTAATTTAGAGGGATTTAATTAGTAATGGGTGGGTAGTGGATTGATTTATAAATTACACTAATAAGTTAAATTATAACAAATAGTTGAGCGCCACGTATTTAAAAAAATATTTAAATAGTTTAAATATAAAACCGTTAAATAAGTGGTCAATTTTGAACCAAAAGGTGGATGACAAGGGTATTTTGGACCCAATAGGTGGGTGGGAAGGGCATTTTGGAGCCAATAGGTGGATGAAGGGTAATTTTGTACCATTTTCAATACTTTGAGGGTATTTTGGGCCCTTTTCCGAAAATTAAATGTTACCTTTTGGAATTTAGAACGTGTCATAATCATACAACACAAATAATCAAATTTCAAGTAGATGGAACTGACCTTTTATTGTCCATAACTGAATTTTCATGAAGTGAACATTTTATCTTTGGCATAATACATATATTAGGCCCTAAATCCAGCTTTATTTTAATCTTGACCTTCAATTTTCATAATGCACAATCATGCACTTTAACTATTCAACTTTTAAATAAATAAACACATGAGTTATACCTGACACAATACACGTAAGACACCACGTAGGACAAAAAATGATATGTAGGACATGTGTCTATTTGTTCAATTTTATATAAGTTTAAGTGTTTACTTGTCCACACCCAAAATTAAAGGACATAAATGCGATTCGAAATCAATTTAAAGACATATTTATATATTATATTTTTATCTTTGTGCTGCAATATGAAAAAAACTAATATTAACATGTCATCAATAAAATAACGAAAACAAATTTGGTTATTGTATCTTTCTTGATATTTTGATTAGAATAAGTTCATTGAAAAATAAGAAGAGAAAAGTTAAAAGCGTTCAAAAAATTATGCATGAATATAAATTGAAATAGAATAACCTCTTTTACCCTTTTTTTAAATAACCGCTCCCTAGTTATTTGGCTTTATCGATATAATACGGTTGCATTTTGAAATTTTATCTTTATCTTAATATATTAATAGTTATCAAATATATGATCTTAAAAGTATTTCTTCTTCAACAACATATATTTATCACAGAAATAACTTGATCCTAACTTCATTAATGAATATTTTCAGCATCTAGAACTTAAAAAAATATATATAATTATTGATTATGTATACTACATAAAATTAAAATTGTGGACTAAAATATATCATATATGAAAAATACATTGTATATGAAAAATACACATAGTTCATTACAAAATTTAAAGGATTAATATAAAGACAAATAAAACTAAAAGTAAGGATGAATGCCTTACATTGTACACTCATTCGTATTTTGCTTGTGTTCAATACAAATTTGAAAAGAATTAAAATGAGAGATCTACTTTTGAAGAACAAAAATAAGAAATGTAAATATTATTACTATATATAATAAGAGGGAATCCTTAGGGTCAAGTTTCTTTATTTACAGAAAGAGAAACTAAATTTCTTTTATTAAATATTAGACTAATGAGCTGGGTCCACATAAATCACCTACTTTTATGAACTCTTTCCCTTTTTATTCCTCTTCCATTATATTTTAATATTTTCCTTTTTTATTTTTTTCCACTACATTTTATTGTTTTCCTTTTTAATTACTTTTTCATTACATTTTAATATTTTTCTTTTTAAATAGTACTAAAAAATTAAATTAGAAATATTAAAAAAGTCGGTTAGCTCTCGAAATTTCGTGTGAACTGTGTAATTGAGATGAAGGAAATAACATATGTTATTTGAAAAATCATATTAAGAATGTCATAAACCACAATAATTAACAACTTACAATATTTGAAAAACATATTAATTTTGTAAATGTATTAAAAATCATGATAATTAATATAATAATTTTAAAAACTTAAATTTAACTTGAAAAATACCTTAAAAGTATTATAAAAACCACATTAACTAACTACTTACAATATTTGAAAAACATATAATTTTATAAATGTATTAAAAATCATAATAATTAATATAGTAACTTTAAAAAATAATTTAACTTGAAAAATACTTTAAAAGTGTTATATATCATAATAAATGATACAATAATTCGAAATGTTTAAATTTAACTTGAAAATAAATTTAAAAGTATTATAAATCATAAATATAATACAGTAATTTAAATTACTTAAAATTTAACTTGAAAATTACTTTTAAAGTATTATAAATTACAATAAACAATACAACAATTTAAATTATTTAAAATTTAAGGACTTACAAATATTTTTTAAAATATAGTAAGATTTTGGTTAACTGTCAAAATTTTACACGTGCCTCATAAATTGGAACACAAGGAGTCACACATATTTTTTAAAAATCATGTTAAAAGTATTATAAAGCACTATCAGTAACAACTTAAAGTATTTAAAAATTTAATTGACTTTGTTAAGTTCATATGTGCCACAAATTAAATCAAATAAAGTAACATATATTAGTTTCGTGCTTGCACGGGCGGTTGTAACTAGTATTTTAAGAAACTTGAAAAAAGAAGAAGCTTCAGATATACATTTCATCATAAACATAAAGTGTTGGGAAAATTATAATTACCAACATGTATGAATTATAATCTTTATAAGATCATTAAGAATTCTAACTTTCAAACATAAAATAAATATATTAAAAGATAAAAACTATGAAAAAATATAAGATATATCTAAAAATTATATCAAAGTAAGTATTTTTACGTATAAAATAAAATTTTAAAAATATGTATATAATGTCGGGTTGGTTTGGTCTCCGGTTGATTTTTTTTTTAGTTGAAACCAAACCAACCCAAATATAATCGGATACTTTTTTTTTCACCACCAGACCAAGTCAAACCAAATCACTAGTCGGATTTTTTTTCGATTTGCGATTTAGTTCGATTTTGTATACCCCTATCATAAAGTGTAGGGAAATAATAATTTTTTGAAATAAAATATTTTACTTACATAAAGTGCTTCGAATAAATTTCTGCGATAAGATTCTAAAATAAGCAATTGAAAACAATATATTATTTCTTAAACAATATGAAAAGTACGATACTAAATTTTCTAGGCAAACATAATAGTAACAGAGCAATATTAAAAAATAATAAAAGTATATATATACTGACCATTGCATCATACAAAAATTGAAATATTATTTTATGTGATTCTTTATCATGTAAAGCAATAATAACAAATTTATGCTCAATTTTAATTGTCCATATATGATATCATGACAACACGAATTAATTTATGAATGTTAAGAAATTTATGATATGAAAAATATTTAATATAAAAATATATTTCACTTACCATAACAATCGAAACTAAAGGCATCAACAAACTTCAGAAGCTTTTCATCAGTTTTTTAAAAAGAATTAGATGAGCAATTGATTATGAGATTTCCTTATTCATTCGTTCTTGTATTCTTTAGGAGACAAAATTAAAGCAATTAGTTGGAAAAAAAATTTGAGCCTTTATTTATTGGAAAAAGAAAAAAACTGATGCAGTGAAAGAAGGATAAGATAATTAACCATTAACATGGTAACCGTTATACGATTTTCAAATTTTCAAACTTGAATTGGAAATGACAGTTTTCTTACTTTCAAAAAATATAGATTTAAGCTATATTAAATTTTTTAAATATTGTATTTTAAAATATAATAAATTTAATATTTTTGTGGTGCTAACATTCACCTTTTGCTTCCAGGTAAAACTTTAGTCATTATCTCCTTTTTGTTAATTTTTATTTAATTGTAATTGTTTCTTTTTCTTTAATGTTAATCTTTCTTTTCCTTTTATTTATAATGTATGTTATAAACATATTTGTATTATAGTGAATGTCTAATTATGTGGAGTTCTCTTAGAATATGATTAGAATTTCTACTTGGGGACAAAGTTAGATTTCCCCTATAAATAAAGGGGTTTTCTTTCATTGTAAAGAAAGATCTATGAATCCTTCAAGATGAATAAGAAGTCTTTTTTCATCTCTCTACTTTACTCTTATCATTAATTTATATAGTTTCATAACACGTTATAAGCACGAGTCTCTAACCAATAGTGTTTTCGATTGGATGTATCTACTTCACAAAGAGTTGAGGTGAGTTTCTCTAATAAATTGCGTCAGGTGAGTTGCACTACTTAAAATAGCTCATCAATTTTGCTAATAAAGTTTTGTATGTGTTTTGATGTCAATTGTCTTATGTGTTAGCTGTTTTTGCCTCAGCCACATTTTAAATAGTCTTATAACAGTATAAGGTCTCAACAGTTTACAACGTTGAAGTTAAACATAAACAAGGTTATATAACCTTGAACGTGTTCTAAGGAGCTTCGTTTCCACCTAATCAATGCTCATAATTAAGTATTAATTTTCTTTCAATACTATTGGTTCCCGTCTTCTAAAAGTTAATTTTAGAAGGATTGAACGAGGGGTGAAAACTGCAATTTGCAAGAAAGTAATTCAAGCTTTTTTGATTGCTATTGGTATAATATTTTTATATGGGTATAACATTGCTCATCATTAAATTGTAGCCTTTTTAATTTATTGTAATGGTATAACATTTTTATGAGATGATGAATTTGTGTCTAATCACATCAAAAGGGGTAAGACATCAAGATAAAGATGTTAGATTCAAGTCTCATCGATTTGTGGCCTAAGATGCTTTTATATGGATAAAATGATGAATTTATGTCCAATCGCACCAAGAGGATAAGACATCAGGTTCAAGTCTTGGTGTACTATGATGATAAAATGTTGGTTTAAAGTCTCATCGATTTATCGACTAAAACGTTTTTATATGGATAAAACATTGAATTTGAATCTTAATGCACCATATAGATAATATAATAATTAATAAAGAAAAACTAATGTATGTTTGAAGAGAAGTCATGAAATTTACTGAAAAATTTGCTCCATTACTTAAAGTGAATGTGGTAGTAGTGCATAATATGTCTAAAAGAAGACAAGTGATTGAATAATGCACATAAATATGGAATGAGGTACTAAAGCTATCATAATTTGATATGCTCACATGTTTGTGTTCCATTCATGAAGAATGAGAACTTTTGATATATGCTAAAATATAGATTCATTCTCTAAAGAGAATGAGGTGTAATCCACCATGCTAGGCATGAAAAAGATTGCGACCTTTGGTCAATGATGTGGTATCACCAAGAATGTCTCTAAGAAGGCATGTATCATAGAAAAATTTCATATTTTATCTTCAGGCTTGTATTGGACAAGAATTAGTGCAATTGAGGCACATTCTATGATAAATAAGTTCACTAATTTCAATACTTTCTTAATTTGACATGATTGTCTGGGACATTATTAGTCTATAATGTTTAGACGAATTATGGAAAATTAAAATGGACATCCATGGAAGAACCTAAAAATTCTTTTAAATGGTGAATTTTCTTGTATTGTTTGTTAGTAAGGCAAGTTAATTGTGGGACCATCATAAACGAAAGTTGAGATTGGATCCCTTTCGTTCTAGGAACATATAAATATTTGCTGACCTATTCATCTACCTAGTGGATTGTTTAGATACTTAATGATCCTAATAGATGTTTCTTCTAGACGGTCTCATGTGTGCCTATTATTATCTCGCAACTTGATGTTTGCAAATATGTCGGTACAAATGATATGATTACATGCACAGTTTTCTGATAGTCAGATTAGTTCGTTCAGTAATGTGATCACGACTCACCTATAGAAGGGATAGAATAATTAAGAAAAATTAAACCTGAAAATTACTCTCGAAGTAATAAAATTAAAATTTACTCATATAATAGTAAATTAGAAATTTACAAAAGCAAAAGACACATATCATAGTGAAAATGGAGTTTACAAGTACTAATAATTTTATTAGTTGGCATGAATAATTTGGTCATCTCAAAGATGTGCATACTGAGTAATAAACATACATTTATGAACTAGAAGATTATTTAAGAATTCTTTATGTTGCTTGTTCTAGTGATAAGTTGATTGGATCAACTAAAGTTGAGACTAAATTTCTTAATTCTGAAAAGTATAAAAGGTGAATATGGGCCCGTTCACCTATCATGTGATATGATAAAGAGATGCATCTATGATATAATCACATGTGCGTTTGTTATCAACTTATTGTTTGACATTCGCATAATTATTTGTGCAAGATAATCGAATTAAGAACACAACTTTCAGAATAAGAAATCAGGAGCAATTCATCTTGATAATATTGATAAATATCAAGTTGATGTGACATTAAATGTCTCAGATAGTGAAATCATTGCTTATGAAAATAAAGCTTTATGTGTTGATTTGAAATATGATACCACATACAAAAGTAATTATACACATCAGACCAATAAATTATGATCAAACTTTCAATTGATTATGGTCAGGGACCAGATATTTTTCATCTGATTATTTTGATTTGTAATATATAATCAATGAATATACAATGACGCACAAAGATAGTTTCTCCAAAAGATTGATATATATGTTAGTTTGTCTAACATAAGGAAAACATTAGAAGCAACACAAGAGTTGTAAATACTCCTATTGAATGTCTCTTAAAGATAGAGCCTATGAGGCATGATAGACTAATCAATTCTAAATAAAAGAATCCTTGAAAAGGGGGAGAATCAAAGAATCAAGTGATCATAATAAGGAGATAATGTGTTCTGGGAGAGCCTATGACATAACCCTTTATGAAACATCATGAGGGGGATAGCTACCTAAAAATAATGAAGTGATGAGATCTCAATAAGTTATGTCGTATTATGAATCGATACAAAATGATATATCATTGACGATATCTTTGATACAATAGCCAGCAATTGTAAAATATTATAATGATATGAATTCTACGACTATTAATCATGTTGGTGTAGAAATAATTATCCAGTAAAAAGTGGAATGATGCATCTTGGTAAGCATAAAGTTTATTTGACTTGCAATCTAGGCACTAGAAGATGTCATACATCTAATATTGAGTGTTGTCACTTGACAAAATTGATATGAAAATATTAATGGGTTCAAAATCTAAAGCATATACAAGTTTTTGAAAAACTTGTTTATCATCCTCATAAGGATCAAATAGATTCAAAATGCACAGATCATATACAAGTATTATTATGCAAGTTGATGACTAGAATTGAAACTCTTGAAGAGTTTTCAAAAGGAAATAGATTATTTTCTTAAAGAACTTGAAGTAAGGAACTTGCAGAAATCTTTGATTTTAAAGGTATGATTCATAAAAGGAGATAGAAGGAAACATATTTCGCCAAAACTTTTCTACACACATGAGCTCCCCAAGAATGGGATATCAACATGCAACATGTTTGTTCAAGTAATACTATTAGTTGATTTATTCACCAAGTCTCTACCAACTACAACTTTCATGAAGATGGTGCACAAGCTCAGAAAATGAAAATTCAAGTCTGTGGATGGATGTTCTCATTAGGAGGAGTTAATACGTGATGTATTAATACGTGATGTACTCTTTTTCCCTCACAAGGTTTTGTCCTATTGGGTTTTCCTTGTAAGGTTTTTAATGAGGTATCCATAATGCGTATTATTAGATATGTGTACTCTTTTTCCTTCAATAGATTTTTTCCCACTGGGTTTTATCTAGTAAGATTTTAACGAGGCACATAATCTACCGACATTCAAGGGGGAGTGTTATAAACATATTTGTATTATAGTGAATGTCTAATTATGTAGAGTCCTTTTAGGATATGGTTAGGAATCCTACTTGGGGACAAAGTTAGGTTTCCCCTATAAATAAAGGGGTTTTCCTTCATTGTAAAGAAGATGTATGAATCCTGAATATATTTCAAGATGAATAAGAAGTCTTTTCTATTCTCCCTACTTTATTCTTCTCATTAATTTATATAGTTTCATAACAATGTATAAATTATTTATGTGGTA
>NC_028639.1:17468854-17471107 GCF_001406875.1 Solanum pennellii
TAACTCTTGGAATCTGGGTACTGGGATCACTTCTCTGATCTTCACGACGAACCTGCAGGACGGACCGTCATGGCCATGACGGACCGTCACAAGCTTCGTAATCCCACACTTGTCAGACTTCCCCATCTTCCTTCAGCAGCTTCTCTACGCTGCCACCTACGGACCGTCACAGGCATGACGGACCGTCATAAGCTCCGTAGGTGGTCTCTTCTGCATTTCTCTCTCAAAATCTCCGCATTTGGCTTTGGACAGATTTCCTGCAAAACAAAGAGAAACTTGTATAAAAATTAGCACAAAAAGGGCTTTTGGACGCACTAAACTTAAGGAAAAAGCATTAATTATACCGTGAAACCACGGTATATCAAAATGCAAGTGGAGGAAACCTGACTGTAGTTCCTCTTGTTGGAATGGGCGGTGCGGGTAAGACAACACTAGCTAAAGTGGTTTACAATGATGACAAGGTGAAGAACCATTTTGGTTTGAAAGCTTGGTATTGTGTTTCTGAGGCATATGATGCTTTGAGAATAACGAAAGGGTTACTTCAAGAAATTAACTCATTTGACTCAAAGGATGATGACAATTTTAATCATCTACAGGTCAAATTGAAGGAAAGCCTGATAGGAAAGAAGTTTCTTGTTGTCCTTGATGATGTGTGGAATGATGACTATAATGAGCGGGATAACCTGAGAAATGTTTTTGTACAAGGAGATATGGGAAGTAAGATCATTGTAACTACATGTAAGGAGAGTGTTGCTCAGAAGATGTATTCTGATCGTTGCACAATCAGTGTGGGGAATCTGTATAGTGAATACTCTTGGGCTTTATTCAAACGACATTCACTAGAAAATAGGGATCATCCGGAACTTGAAGAGGTTGGGAGAAAAATTGCAGACAAATGCAAAGGGTTGCCTTTAGCTCTAAAGACAGCTGTTGGTACTTTACGCTGCAAATCAAAGATAAAAGAGTGGAGAAACATTTTAAGAAGTGAAATATGGGACCAGCGTTTTCTGAGTGATATATTACCAGCATTGATGTTGAGCTACAATGATCTTCCTGCACATTTGAAGCGATGTTTTGCTTTTTGTGCGATATATCCCAAAGATCATGAATTTTGCAAAGACCAAGTTATTTACCTATGGATTGCTAATGGTCTTGTAAAGCAGTTTTGTTCAGGTAACGGATACTTTGACGAGTTGAGATCAAGATCGTTGTTTGAAAGGGTCCTAGAGTCTGGATCGAAATCGGAGAGATTCTTAATGCACGACCTTATCAATGATTTGGCCCAAACTGCATCTTCAAAACTTTGTATTAGGTGAAGAGAATGAAGGATCTCATGATATGTTGGAACAAAGTCGGCACATGTCCTATTCCAATGGACGAGAAGGTGACTTTGTGAAATTGAAACGACTCTCCGAATTAGAGCAGCTGAGGACATTGCTTCCAACCAATATCAGTTACTTTCCTCCCCTAAGCAAGAGGGTGTTGCATAACATACTTCCAAGTCTAACATCCTTATATTTCTAGGAAGATGAATACTAGGAGGATGGCTGCAAGGAAGCCTGAAGAAAAGAGGGTGAATGAGGAGATTCCTCCTCAAGTTGAGCAAGTTAAGCAAGTTCCTCAAGGTGGACAAGGTCCACAAGGTGCTAGGGTTTATCAAGATCCTATTGTGGATGGAGGTAACGATGTTTCAGTGATTCCCCCATACTTAGCTAATGGGGAGATTAGAGATGATTTACTTGCCCTAGCTCGAGCTATGACTACTCATATGACTAGAGATGTTGGGCCTAAGGTGAATGCTTTGGAGCGTACTATGACTACTCATATGACTAGAGATGTTGGGCCTAAGGTAAATGCTTTGGAGCGTACTATGACCTCTAGATTGAGAGACTTTGTGAGGATGAATCCTCCCATCTTTCTAGGCTCTAAGGTGGGAGAGGATCCCCAAGAGTTTCTTGATGGTGTGTATAAGGTGTTGAGGAGAAGGCGGAGATAGATTTGTACCAATTGAGGGAGGTTGCTCAAGTATGTTACACTCAATGGAAAGATAATAGGTGTCACGACCCAAAACCGAGCCGCGACTGGCACCCACACTTACCCTCCTATGTGAGCGAACCAACTAATCTAAACCCTAACATTTCAATATAATATCAACAGAAAGTAATGCGGAAGACTTAAACTCATTAATAAAAACCAATTCAATAACTTCTAAAATTCAACATCTATTATTCCCCAAAATCTGGAAGTCATCAC
>NC_028639.1:17478271-17504816 GCF_001406875.1 Solanum pennellii
CGACGGTCCGTCCTGCCATTCCGTTACGAAGTTCAGAGAGTCGATTTCAGTACCCAAATTTCAGAATTCCAAGTGTTTTGGAACGAGACACCCTCGACGGTCCGTCGTGCCCATGACGGTCCGTCGTGGGATCCGTCGACTCAGACAGTTTTCCAGAAATAAAATCTGCTGCTTAAAACGACTAAACAGGTCGTTACAATAGGACGGTGAGTCGGGTCCCATAGAGTGGGAAGAGTTTAAAGAGGTTTTCTTAGAAAAGTACTTTCCCCGTGAGAAGAGGGAGGAGAAGGTTGAAGAGTTCATTAATATCAAGCAAGGAAATATGGGTGTGGAGGAGTATTCCTTGAAGTTCACCATGTTGTCTAGGTATGCTCCATCTTTGGTGTCTAACTCTAGGAATGAGATGAGTAGGTTTATGACCAGTGTCGTCGACCTTGTGAATGAAGAGTGTCGTACGTCCATGCTTCACAGTGATATATGCTCAATCTATTAAGGAATCCAAACTTAGTAGGATGGCAAGGAACTTGAAGAGGAGTGGATCCAATGAGCAAAGACAACCTAGGTTTAAGAAGAGGGCTCCAAACAATGATGGACCTAGTGCTCCTATGGTCAAATTTAAGAAGGGTAGTGGTTCTCAAAATGGTAAGCCTACTTGTGTCACTTGTGTAAAGAAGCACTATGGGAAGTGTCTAGTTGTTACCGGAAATTGCTTTTGTTGTGGTAAGGATGGACATAAGGTGAGGGATTGTCCTAATGCTGCATCTAAAGGGAGAGAAGTCAAGCAAGATCCTCCTAATGCTCCGGATGATGGTGCACTAAAGAGGAATCGTTTCTATGCACTCCGGGCTAGAGGAACAAATCCGGATAATGATGTTGGTATGTCTTGTAATTCTCTTTTGGTTATATGAGTTCCTTTATAAGTGGGGAGTATAGTGAGTAGTAGAGTTATGATGTGTTTTCTCTTCTCTTCTATTCTATTCAAGCTTGAGAGATAGAATGTCATAGTAGCATATTGCATGTCGCATTGTGTTTAGGGTCTAGTTAAAAATTGAATTTCATTGATTGCTTGAATTGTGCATCGCATGAAGTTATAATTATGTTTTAAGTTGAGTTTATATGGATTATTCTCTTATATTGTCATGCTTCCATCATAAATTGTTTAAGAGGTGCACTTTTTGAAAATTTAAGCATGTTTCACTGTAAGGCTTTACAATTCACTGTAAAGTTTTTGCAAAAATAAATAAATTGTTCTTTCATGAAATATGGTTATAATGTTCATAGAGTTGATGTACATGAGCATGATATTACGTGGAGACTGAAGATTCTCATATATGATGTGAAAAGGTTGAGTCTTATTGCATGATGAGGTGTAGAAGTAGTTTGTATCTTCTTGTTGTGTTTTGAGCCTCTTTGTTATGTGGAGTTGATAATTCTCCTATACGTGTGTATTGTGTATTGTGTGGTATGGTTATGCGCTGCTAGTCTTCGTTTCATATCTCATGATAGTTTCTAAAATGAAGCAAGTGTCATAATACTCCCTCCAAGTGAACTACATGAAACTAGAGCCTACATGGGTTTCATGATGTTTTAAAGTCATAAAATTGTGAATAATAGTGTTCTTAGTCAGTATATAAAGTTTGGAAGTGTTTGGAGGTCAAACGTCCAAGAAGTACAAGACGTCCGGAAACTAGTCGAAGTTGAACTAGTGTGTCGTAGTGTTTTATAGTGAAGTTTTTGGGGGATGGTTTGAGGGTGAAATTGAGCATCGATGGTTCCTAAATGTAGAATGACATGTAAAGGGTCAAATTTCTGAGAACAACGCCCCGGGGACCAACCAAAGGGTCCCCAAGGAGGACCCAAAGTTGGCCATGCAAGCTGCCGCGCCAGCCAAGATCTGACAATGGCACCGCGTCGTGTAGCTGGATCAAAAATAGGAAAATTGTTTGCCCTGCGACGCAGGGCTGTCATATACCATTCTGTCTTGAAATTTCCAAAAATTATATTTTAAAATGCCTCCGCGACGCACAGTAAGCTCTCAGTTTTGGTCGAGTCGTTTTTAAGTTAAATTTGAATTGGTTAAGTTGTCTAATAACTGCATGGCTATTTTGGGTAAATTGGGGACGAATTATTGATGGTTATTGAGTCTTTTTATACCCCTAAACTAACCAATCAAATCTAAATCCTCAACTCAAAAAAGACCTCTCCATTATTCTCTCCAAAACCTCCATTGTTGAAACTTGGGAGCTCCAAGGAAATAAGACTGGAGCGCCCCAAGGTGAGACATTTGGTCGAATAGAGCCCTTATCTAAGATGTCCTTTAACTTCTCTTTAAGCTCCTTCAACTCTGTTGCTACTATTATGTACGACGGAATATATATAGAATGAGTATTCCGAAGAAGGTCTATAACGAAGTCTATCTCTCTTAGGAGGGGCTCCGAGAAGATCATCTGCAAAGACATATGTGAACTCTTTTACTGTTGAAACTGTGTGAATATAAGGTATCTCAATACTATAGTCATTAACTCAAACTAAGTGATAGACACACCCCTAAGAAACTAACTTCATTACCTTAAGGTACGAAATGAAACGACCCTTAGGCATTGTTGAACTATTTTTCTAGTCTAAGATTTACTCAATTGGAAACTGAAACTTGACAACTCGAGTCCTACAATCAACACAGGCATGACAGGAATGAAGTTTTTCCATACCAAGAATGACATTGAAATCTACCAAGTCTAACTCAATTATATCAGTCAAGGTACTCTTGTGATTGACGAAAATGGGACAATCACGATAGACTCTCCCTGCTAAAATATATTCACAAACAGGTGTAAAAACACTGAAAGGTTCACTAAGTTGCTAAGGAATAACATCAAAATTCATAGCAACATAAGGATTTACAAAGATAAACTCGCTCTTGGATCTAGCAAAGCATAAACAGTAAGGTCAAAGACTAGGAGCATACCAACGACAACATTTAGAGACTCCTCTTGGTCTTAATGACTATTGATAGCATACAAGTATTTTTTTCCTCCGATAGTACCGAAAGTAGCCCCTCTAGGTGCAACTCTATTTGGTGGAGCAACTAAAGAAGACTGGGCTATATTGCCCCATTACCGTTTCCCTTCTTGTTCTTTGGACACTCTCGCATGAAATTCCCATTCTAACAAAACTTTAAATAACCAGTGGAGCCCTTAAGACAAGTACCTGAATGGTTCCTACAACACTTGGCATATGTATCAGCCTTACTACCGCCTTGTGCCACGCTACCTGGAGAATAAGTAGGTTTAGCTCTGAAGTTCTGATTATTGTACTCACATTTGGTCTTAGGTATACGTGCACTAAGTGATGGAGCAGGTCCTTTATACTTATATTGGAAGGAAGACCAGTTTAAATTACTCCTTTGCTGCCTGGATTCATTCCTTGATGTCTTAATCCTCTTATTCTTAAACTCTTCTATATCCCCTCACCATGTCCTCATCAACTTATTTTTCATGGATCATTAGCATCGCTATGTCCATAACCCCTATCGACATAGTTTCCTTGCCTTCCTTACTTGGCAAACGAGACAACCCAACATTGAACTTACATGTTTCTTCTCATATCAACAACAATGGCTCTCTTATCTCACGGGGAAAAAAACACCTCATAAAGGTATTCTTTAAAAAACCAAATCACAATCGGTTATACATAAGAACGAGTTATAAGTAAACTTTAAAGATAAACTCTAACGCACGAAGTGAATATGAAAGAAGTGGGATAGTTCCAATATGTTGCAGCCTCCCAATTATAGATGTGGCACTCTTTACACTAATACAACTTCATAGACTCCCTCTCTTGAAATTAGGGCTTTTATACCAAGTTTGTCATGCCCTGAGCCTATACTCGAACGTGGTTGGCACTCCAAGACTATTGCTGGTCCGAAGCGAACCCTTGGTCTGGCTTACTTACTTAAGAAGAAGACTTAAAGAAGTAATACAAGGATTATAATACACTTACTCGACTGCATAAAAGATAACTTAGAAGCTTTTTTGTAACATCCCGTAACTCAAAATAACTAAAAATAAGATAAAAAACTAAAAATAATAACTTTTGGAAATAAAAGAGAAATCTGGAAATTTTTCTAAGCTTAAGAAGTGAGTTGTGGTCATTTTCAAATGGCCATAACTTCTAGATCAGGATGAGTTTGAGGTAGTTCTTTATATGTTTGGAAATCTCTTGGACAGATCTTTCCAACGCCACCAAGTTTGCGCATTTTTGATATCGTATGAGGGAGATATGCCTATCTAAAGTTGGATTGTCAAAGTGAGAAAAGTCCACTTCCGGATTTAAGTAAGGGCAATCTAGTCTTTTCACCTGATTATTTCCCAATTCATTTTATGGGTTTAATTAGGGTAAAAATAAGCCTTAAGTCAATTATGGAAAATCAATTCACGCTTAGGGCTTGGGAGAAAAGAGAAGAGAAGAAAGAGAAGGGAGAAAGATCAAGGTTTTGCTAAGAACGCCAAGTATTTGCAAGTGGAATTTGTCGGGGGTGATCCCTATTAAGGTATGTGAGATCTTTTGTGTTGTTTTAGTTCACCCACACACAAATTTGTTTCAATTCAGTAATTTATGAGTTGATTTCATGTTAAAATTTGAAGTTCTAGAAGAAAAGTGTTGAATTCTTATTGATTAAATTGTTAACTGCCTATTATTGGTTCATTCTCATTTCTCTGGGTAGTTTTTGAGTTGAATTCAGTAGGTATTGAGGGAATCAACAGTCCCCAAGTATTTGGTGAAATAACTAGGGAGGTTTAGAGGGTTTAGAGTTGAAAATGAGTTGAAAAATCCATAAGATGCACCTAGGCAAGGACAGACGCGTCGCGCCTGCAGTGCACCAGAAACTGACCTCTGTCACTGAGGACTGGTGCAGCACGCCAAAATACACCAGGAATTGGTTTCAGTGAATTGAGGATGGAGCGGCGCCTTGAACGCGCCCAGATCGACATTTTTTGCGCAACTTTCGTAGTTTAGCCTTTCTAAGTCCTACTAAGGTACTTTAACACCTTCCAATGATTCTAGTCACTTCAAATGATTTCTAAATACCTAGAAATCATCAAATAACACAAATCATAACCTTGAATCCATAATCCAATTCAGGGAATGCTAAGATCAAAGTCAAAGAAGTTAAGAGTCAAGTCTAAAGATAAGAAGCTAGTCTAAAGCAAAGTTCTTAAAGGTTTTCAATAGTCTTTACTAAATGTTTTAACTTTGTTTTAAGGCACAAGTTTCAAGATAATTTAAAAATTAAAAAGGTTGAAGTCTTTCTTTCAAAAGTTATAAGCGAATAAAGTATTCCATATGAGTTGATTAAGACTCAAGTTTCAAGTAAAGCGAAGAGTAGAGAAGTTGAGTTCATTTCTAAAAAGTTATAAGGAAACAAAGTATTCCCTAAAAAGTTTAAGAATGATTTCCCATTTAAGTTAAGAGGAAACTAAGATTTCCAAAAGAGTTTTGAACAACAAAAAAGGCAACATGATTCCAAGAGAGCTTTGTAAAGCTAAAGTTGAGAAAATTATCTCAAACCAAAGAAAGGAAGTTGTTTTAAAAGCATGAGCTAAAGTACATTTTAGGAGTAGTATTAAGCACCGATGTGAGGATGAGACTTCACAATTAACTCAAGTCTCCATGAAAATCATGTAGCCATCATAGAAATTAACGTGTCATACTTTTTAGATAATCACGAAAGTTAAACTAGTGGATCCACTAAGTTAAGGTTCTATACCTATGGATATTTATAAAATAGTCCTTGTCACCATGAGGTAAAACGTTGTATCATTACTTAGGCTCACAGTGATGGTTGAAAGTTAGAGAATCTCCCACAGAAGTTATATTACCTCAATGAGTAAGTTAAGTTCGTTATTGGTTTATTTTAATGAAATAAGATTGTTTCAGTTGCTTTAAAGCTTTATATATATTTATGCATGTGTTTACTGTCTTATATACATTGAGTTGAGTATTCATGAGTTTAGTAGAGCGAAGGTAAGTGTTTCTTTTCATTATTTTCGAGCTTAAGTATTGTATAGCATTTCAGCTAGCATACTCGTACATTCAATGTATTGATGCTAGTTATCCTACATCGTCTTATTACTCTCTGATCCAGTTTGGGCACTTAGAGTCAGTGGTGAGCCTTATTTCATCCAGAGGACTTTTTTATTACTTTCTGGTCTTTTAATTATAAGAATGTTATGGGGTTTGTCCCAACATTCATGTTAGTATTATAAAGGCTTCATAGAACACATAGTTAGTCAGATAATTTAGGTTTGAATCTCTTTTTATCTTCCATTTCAGATGTTGTAATTTTGAGACTTAAATGTCATTTGGCCAATAAATTTATTTAAGTTGTTTTATAAGAATGTTTCTCGTTTTACATTAAGTAAGTCTTCTGCTGAGCTAAATAAGCCACGCCAAGGGTTCGCTCAAGGCTAGCAATGGTCATTAGGTGTTGACCACGTCCACGGTGTAGACTCAGGGCGTGACAAACATTGTATTAGAGACCAGAGTTCAAGAGTCCTAGGGAATCAATGAAGTCGTGTCTGTAGAGTCCTAGTTATCCGTGTGAAGCGTGCCACATATATGATTAGAAAGATACAACATTTAGTACTTTCTCACTTCTTTTATATTCCTTTTTGTGTGTTAGAGTTCATATCTTAAAGAATTCTATCTAATTCATGCTTGCACGTGTTTCAAATCAGCATGCCTCCACGAATAGCAGCAAGAAGTCATCCATTCATAAGAAATGTAGAGGAGTTAGAGGTACCTAATGCACCAAACGTGCAACCTCAAGGAGAAGTCACCAATGATGAGTTTCGTGAGGTTATCCGGATGTTACACGAAGCGTTGACAAGCCAAGTAGGGCAATAGAGAGGAGCTCGACAAGAAGAGGCTGACACCTCGAGGATTTGTGAGCTCCCGAGAATGAATCCTCCTAGTTTCACTGGTTCGAGCACTATAGAGGATTTGAAAAACTTTTGTGGAAGAGTTTAAGAAGGTTTTTGATGTGATGCATATGGTTGACGCTAAAAGGGTTTAGATAGATGCATATCAACTGAAAAAATGTATCTAGGACGTGGTTCGATTGATTGAAGGAGGGCAGATATGAGTATGCACCACGTCCGAGTTGGACTTGCTTTGAAGAAGCTTTCTTGAAGCATTTCTTTCCCCGATAACTGAAAGAAGCTAAAGTACAGGAGTTTCTTACATTGAAACATGACTCCTTGAGTGTACGTGAATATGAGTTGAAGTTCACCCAGCTATCCCGCTATGGTACTGAAATGGTTAACGATATGAGAAGCATAATGAGCTTGTTTGTTGTTGGCTTGGGTCATACTTCAAGCAAGGAAGGCAGGGCTGCAATGTTGATAGGCGACATGGACATATCCAGGTACATGGCTTATGTGCAGCAGGATGAAGAAGAGAAGCTAAGGGACATAAAACAGTATGGGAACAAGAAAGCTAAGACAAGGAATGATTCTGGGCAGCAGAAGAGGGGTTCAAATCGGCCACAGTTCCAGAAACAAAAGGGGCCTGCATCGTCATCTGCTAGTGCTCCTACACCTAGAAACAAAGGTGAGCATCGTGGCTAGAATTCGCAGAACTTTAGAGCTAGACTAGTGCAGTCTCAAGGAAGTGTGGTACAAAGAGGTACTTAAGCTCCTGCGTATGCTAGGTGTGGTAGGCACCCCGCAGGTAAATGTCATGATGTCCAGACACATTGCTTTAGGTGTCGTCAAGAGGGTCACTTGGTGAAGGAGTGCTCTAAAAACATGCAAGGTTGTAAAAATCTGGGCAATAGAGCCCAATCTTCATTAGTTGCTCCACCAGACAGGCTGCACCTAGAGGAGCCACTTCTGGTACTAGCGGAGGGGTAAACCGCCTCTATGAAATCACTAGCCGCCATGAGCAAGAGAACTCTCCAAATGTTGTCACTGGTATGATCAAAGTCTTTACTTTTGATGTTTATGCTTTTCTAGACCCAGGAGCAAGTTTTTCTTTTGTAACTCCTTATATTGCAAATAAGTTTGGGATTCTTCCTGAAAAACTTTGTGAACCTTTTTGTGTATCTACACCTATTGGAAAGTCTATTCTAGTAGAAAGAGCCTATCGTGATTGTCCTGTTTCTATCAATCACAAGAACACCAAAGCTGACCTAGTGGAGTTAGACGTGGTAGATTTTGATGTCATTCTAGGTATGGATTGGATTCATGCCTGTTATGCATTAATAGATTGTAGAACACTCAAGTTTCAGATTCCTAATGAGCAAGTCATTGAGTGGAGTAGTAGTTCAATAGTGCCTAAGGGTCATTTCATTTCGTACCTTAAGGCAAGAAAGTTAGTTTAATGATATGTATCTATCACTTAGTCCGAGTTAATGACTCAAGTGCTGAGGTGCCTCCCCTTCAGTCATTTACTATAGTAAAAGAGTTTCCAGAAATTTTTCGTGATGACCTACCAAAAGTCTCTCTTGAGAGAGAAATAGACTTCGACAAAATATCATTCTAGATACTCGTCCTATCTCTATTCCACCATATACAATGACACCAACAGAGTTAGAAGAGTTGAAAGAACAGCTGAAAGATCTGTTAGATAAAGGTTTTATTCAACCAAGTGTCTCACCTTGGGGCGCTCCGATTTTGTTTATAATAAAAAAAATAGTCCCCTTAGTAGGTGTATAGACTATCGCCAATTGAATAAGGTTACCATCAAAAATAAATATCCTCTCAAGGATAGATGATATTTTTTATCAACTTCAGGGTGCCACCTATTTCTCGAAAATTGATCTTAGATATGAAGTTAGGGGATGTGACATTCTAAGGACAGCATTAAAACCATATATGAGCATTATGAGTTTTTGGTTATGTCGTTTGGGACCAATGCGCCAACAGCATTCATGGATCTAATAAACAGAGTCTTTAAGCCTTATTTAGATATGTTAGTAATCGTCTTCATTGATGACATACTAATCTATTCAAGGAATGAAGAAAATCATGCTAGTCATCTCGGGATAGTCCTTCAGACTGTGAAAGATAAGGAGTTGTATGCCAACTTCTCCAAGTGTGAGTTTTGGCTCAATTTTGTGGCATTCTTGGGCCACATAGTTTCCATCGATGGGATTAGATTTGATACCCAAAAGATTGAAGCAGTTCAGAGTTGGCATAAACCTACGTCTCCATCCGATATTAGGAGTTTCTTGGGTTTGGCTGGCTATTATATGAGGTTTTTTTAGGGTCTTCGTCTATCTCATCTCTCTGACTAAGTTGACTCAGAAGACAGTAAAATTTCAATAGTTTGAAGCTTGTGAGAAAAGCTTTCAGGAATTGAAAAAGAGGTTGACTACTGCCACAATTTTAACCTTACGAGAGGGTACTCAAGGTTTTGTGGTGTAATGTAATGCATCTATAGTTGGGTCGGGGTGTGTTCTAATGTATAATGGCAAAGTTATAGCTTATGTCTCTAGAAAGTTGAAGGTTCATGAGAGAAATTACCCAACCCATGACTTAGAGTTGGCTTTTGTAGTATTGGCCTTGAAGATATGTCGTTACTACTTGTATGGTTTTCATGTTGATATATTCACTGATCACAAGAGACTACAATATGTGTTCACCCAGAAAGACCTCAATGTCATATAGAGGAGGTGGTTAGAATTACTCAAGGATTATGACATGAGTATTCTTTACCGCCCAGGTAAGGCTAATGCGTTTGTTGACTCTTTAAGCAGGTTGTCCATGGGGAGTACCGCTCATGTTGAGGAAGAAAAGAGGGAGTTAACCAAAGATGTGCACAGACTTGAACGCTTGGGAGTTAGATTTATGGATTCCATAGAAGGAATAATAGTGGTGACTAATGGAGTTGAATTATCACTAGTGTTAGAGGTGAAAGAAAATCAAGACCAAGACCCCATCTTGCTTGATTTGAAGGGGAATGTTCATAAGAAAAGAGTATTGGCTTTTAAACAAGGGGATGGTGCGCTGAAATATCAAGGTAGATTGTGTGTACCTAGGGTGTATGTACTCCACGAAAGGATCATGGAGGAAGCTCATAGCCCCTGATATTCCATTCACCCGGGTTCCACAACAATGTACCGTGATTTGAGATAGGTATATTGGTGGGAAGGTATAAAGCAAGACATTGTTGAGTTTGTTGCCAAGTGCCCCAATTGCCAACAAGTGACAGTAGAACACCAAAGGCCTGGAGGGTTGTCTCAGAACATAGAACTTCCAGAATGGAAGTGGGAGATGGATAATATTGACTTCATCACATGGTTACCAAGGTATCGAAGGCAGCATGATTTTATTTGGGTAATTATCGACAGAATGACAAAATCAACCCACTTCTTGTCGGTAAAGACCACTCATTCAATAAAGAATTATGTGAAGTTATACATTCAAGAGGTGGTGAGACTTCATGGAGTCCCAGTGTCGATCATTTCATATAGAAGTGTACAATTTACTGCTCAATTCTGGAAGTCTTTCAGAAAGGTTTAGGTTCAAAGGTGAACTTAAGCACTGCTTTTCATTCTCAAATGGATGGGCAAGCAGAGCGTATTATCCAAACCTTAGAAGATATGTTGAGGGCTTGTGTGATTGATTTCAAGGGGAAATGGGATGATCACCTACTTCTAATTGAGTTTGCTTACAACAAGATCTACCATTCAAGCATCCAAATTGCTCAATATGAATCTCTTTATGGGAGAATATGCAGATCTCCTATAGGGTGGTTTGAGGTTGGTGAAGTAGGTTTGATAGGACCAGATCTATCTCACGAAGCCATGGATCAAGTGAAGGTAATTCAAGAGAGATTGAAAACAGCACAGAGTCTTCAAAAGTCCTATAGAGATGTTAGGAGGAGACCGTGGATTTTGAAGTAGATGATTGGGTAAACCTAAAAGTTTCACCCATGAAGGGTTTTATGAGGTTTGGTAAGAAGGGAAACTTAGTCCCTGTTATATTGGACCTTATAGGATATCCAAGAAAGTTGGAAATGTAGCTTATGAGTTGGAATTACTACAAGAGTTAGCAACGGTTTATCCAGTATTTCATGTCTCTGTGTTGAAGAAGTGCATGGGTGATTCTTCAATGATTATACCAACTGAAAATGTTGGGATTAAGTATAGCTTATCCTATGAAGAAATTTCGGTCCACATTTTATAATGCCAAGTTTGCAAGTTGAGAACAAAGGAGTTTGTGTAGTCAAAGTCCTTTAGAGGAACAAATTTATTGAAGAACCGACTTGAGAAGATAAAGAGGATATGAAAAAGAGATATCCACATCTCTTTGAATCCGGGGAGAACGCAGACCAAGGTACTAATTCTCTTCCTGGTACTTTGTAAGCTATTTATAAGCATGTCATTACTTGATTTTGATATCGGAGTGTTAAACTTGAGGTTATTATTCTTAGCTTAGTGAAGGAAATCTCATTTGAGGACAAATGTTCCCAAGGGTAAGTTATTTTAACATCTTGTAACTCTAAATATTTAGAAATAAGCTAAGAAACTAAAAATAATCGCTTTTTGAAAGAAAGGAGAAATCTGGAAACTTTTCTAAGTTTATGAAGTGACTTTGTCATTTTAAAACGTCCATAACTTCTAGCTCAAGAGGATTTATAGGCAGTTCTTCATATGGTTGGAAATCCCTTTGAGAGATCTTTCCAACGGCTTCGAGTTTGTGCATTTTCAATATCGTATGAGGGAGATATGCCTATTGAAAATTGAGTTGTCGAAGTGAGGAAAGTTCAATTTCAGATTCAAGTAAAGGCAATCTAGTATTTTTCACCAAATTCTTTCCCAATTCATTTTAAGGGTTTAATTGGGGTAAAAATAGGTCTTAAGTAAGTTTTGGAAAATCAATTCGCGCTTAGGGCTTGGGAGAAAAGAGAAGAGAAGGAGAAAGGAGAAATATCAAGGTTTCAACAAGAACGCCAAGGATTTGCGAGTGGAATTCATCGGGGGTGATCCCTATTATGGTATGTGAGATACTTCGTGTTGGGTTAATTCACCTACACACTTTTGTTTCAATTCAGCAATCTATGAGTTAACTTCATGTTAAAAGTTGTAGTTCTTGAAGAAACGTGTCGAATTCTTGTTGATTGAATTGTTGGTTGATTATTATTTCTCTCGGTTGATTTTAAGTTGAATTCAGTGGGTATTGAGGGTACCAATAGTCCCATGTGTTTGTTGAAAGAACAAGGGAGGTTTGGAGGGTTTAGAGATGAAAAACGAGTTGAAAAATATGGGTTGCGGCTAAGTGTGGCAACGGAACCGGTACCTACCGGATTCCGGTCCGATTTCGGTTTGTACCGTTTAGGACCGTTAATTTCCAGTTCCGGAACAGGTACCGGTACGGAAATCGGTAAATTCCCGGTTCTCCCGGTTCCGGTAATTACCGGTCCGGTCCGGTCCGATCCGGTTAATTTTTTTTTTTAAATAGATCCGTTACTAGCCGTTGGGTAACGGCTAGTGGGCCCCCCCAAACGGCTAATTGAGTAGAATTTCATCCAATAGGAGCCCTACCCCACCCCTAACTCTTTTAATACTCTAAAGTTTTAAAAATTACACTTTAACCCATTTTTTTACTTATAAATACCCCTAAATTTCATTCTTTTAAATCACAAAATCATCTATTCATCTTCTACTCTCTCAACTCTCTACTCTCTATCTCTAAATCTCTAATTCTATAATATATAATATTTTAAATTCCGGTGTTGCCTTACTTGGTCTTTGGAAATTAGATTTCGAGCTTCAAAATTCAATTTTCAACTTTCCACGTTCGGCTTTGTCATAAACGTCTACTTTTTTAAGTAGACGTTCGGTACATTCGTTCTAACTTTTATTTTAAGTTTCATTTATATTTAAATAATTATTTATTTATTTTGTGATTTATTATTTGCATAATTGCATAACATTTTTCGTATTATATTTAATCTCACGTTTAATTTTTTAATATGGATTTCGGCAAAAATATTGTTCAAAAAGGAAAGGGGGAAAAAGTGCATTAGAGCGTGTAAGAAATATTTGTAACTTTACATCCTCCGATAATGCAAAAACCGGTAGTTCTTCTAAATCAAAAACTAAAATCTACTATATTAAGAATAAATACGGATGATTATACACATGTTGATGATACGGTTTTTAATATTGATAGTAATTCAGGATTAGATCCTTATCATAAAACATTTAAAACGTCGCTTTGGTAATTTTGATGAGGATTTGCCTAGTGATAATGATAATGATAATGATATTGATAATTATACTGATACGCCTACTTTTGCTGATGATGATGATGAAACTGAGCCACCTACGGCTACTAATACTCCCAGTCCCGCTCCCTTTCGTTGTCCTGCCCCAGTTCCCCCAGTACATCCTAGGCCTAAGGTAGAACGTGTTAAAAAATCGGTTGTTTGGCAATTTATGACACAAAACGAAGACAAAACACAAGCTATTTGTAATAAATGTAAACATATATTAAATCATAAAACTGTTGGCAAATCTGGCGGGACAGGACATTTGAGTAGTCATTTAATGTCTTGTTGTAAAAATAAATTTTTGCATGCTAAAGCGGTAGCGGAAGCTAAAAAAAACGGTACCCCCCTTCTTGAAAATGTAGGAGTAGGAGGCTCTAAAATGGTACAAACACAATTAAATCCGTCTAATGTTTCTGGCTTTAGTTTACTACCTTCATATAGTAGAGAAAAAGATCTTGAAGAACTACCTAAAATGATATGTGTTATGGGTTTGCCATTTAGTTTTGCTGAAAATCCCGGTTTTATACATTATATTCAAATTGTATATAATCCAAATTTTAA
The DNA here is from genome assembly GCF_001406875.1 of Solanum pennellii. Lineage (NCBI taxonomy): Eukaryota > Viridiplantae > Streptophyta > Magnoliopsida > Solanales > Solanaceae > Solanum > Solanum pennellii. The sequence continues at coordinate 17,492,114 of NC_028639.1, forward strand.
AGGTTTTGCTAGAAATACAATAAAAAAGGCTGTATTTGATTATCATGCACAACATTTTCAATATCTTCGTTGTTTATTTTATTATAATACTTGTAAAATAGCTATTACTTCTGATATGGGTCGTAGTGTAAATGGTAACGATTATTTGACTGTTACTGCACATTGGATTGATGAAAATTGGTATATGCAAAAAAGAATTTTAGGTTATAAATGTTGTCAAATGCAAAAAACCGGTAGTTATATTGCTCAAACTATTTTAGATATTTTACAAAGCTATGGAATATGTGATAAAATAAGTAGTATAACCTTAGATAATGCTTCAAGTAATAATTCTGTTGTTCAATATTTAAAAACTACACTTTGTCCTTTCTATGGTGATAATTATCATATTAGGTGTAGTGCACATATATATAATTTGATGGTTAGAGATGGTGTAAATATGTATGATAACGGATGTACGAAAGAAATGTTGAATGATTTACGAAGGGATTTATATGGTGGCACCAACTATTAGTAAAAGTATGATAATTTGAGATTTAATTCAAACGAATATTTTTGTAAATGTAATTGTAATATCAAATATATATTAATAAAAATATAGGCTATTCGCCTTAATTTGTTTTTTAATATTGTTGTATTAAATTTAATTTTTAATATAGTCAATTTTAAATTTGATAATTTTAAAGTTTAAATTCAAAAATTTCAAACTTTAAGAGTTTGAAATTTAAATTTTATAACTTTAAAATTTGAATTTAAAATTTTCAAACTTTAAAAATTTGAATTTAAAGTTTGAAAATTTAAATTTGAAACTTTAAAATTTTGAAAATTTTAAATTAAAACTTTAAAGTTTGAATTTAAAATTTTCAAAATTTAAGAGTTTGAAATTTAAATTTTATTACTTTAAAGTTTGAAATTTAAATTTTATAACTTTATAATTTGAATTTAAAATTTTCAAACTTTAAAAGTTTGAATTTAAAGTTTGAAAATTTAAATTTATATTTTTAAAGTTTGAAATTTAAATTTTTAATTGCTTAATTATTATAATAAAAATTAGATTCAATTAAAAAAAATTAATTTTTTTTTAAATACCGGTTCATCCCGGTTACCGGTCCGGTCAGATCCGGTATACTACCGTTTCACTTCCGGACCGGGACGGAACATTACTAATTTTACCGGTTTCCCGGACCGGTCCGGTACCGGTTCCGGAACGTTATCGGTATACACAGTACCGGTTCCGTAATTACCGGTCCGGTTCTCCCGGTTCCGGTACCACTGCCAGCCATAGTTGCGGCGCACCACCAGTACGCCAGGAATTGGCCTTAATTAATTGAGGCTAGCGCAGCATGCCCCAAACACGCCTTGATCTGCCTTTTTTGCCCAGTTTTTGTAGTTTAGCCTTTTTAAGTCCTTCTAAGGTACTTTAACACCGATACCTATAAATTATTGAAGAACACAAATCATAACCTTTAATCCATAATCCAATTCAAGGAATGCTAAGATCAAAGTCAAAGAAGTTAAGAGTCAAGTCTAAAGTTAAGAAGCTAGTCTAAAGCAAACTTCTTAAAGGTTTTCAAGAGTCTTTACTAAATGTTTTAACTTCATTTTAAGGCTCAAGTTTCAAGTTAAAGCAAAGAGTAAAAAGGTTGAAGTATTTCTTTCAAAAGTTATAAGGGAATAAAGTATTCCCTAGGAGTTGATTAAGACTCAAGTTTCAAGTTAAGCCAAGAGTAGAGAAGTTGAGTTCATTTCTGAAGATTTATAAGGGAACTAAGTATTCCCTAAAGAGTTTACAAATAATTTCTCATTTAAGTTCATAAAAAACTAGGATTTCCAAAAGAGTTTGAACAACAAAAAGGAACATTGATTCTAAGAGAGCTATGTAAAGCTTAAGTGTTGAGCAAATTATCTCAACCCAAAGAACGAACTTTGTTTTAAAAGCATGAGCTAAAGTACACTTTGGGAGTAGTATTGAGCACCGATGTGGGGATGAGAGTTCACAATTATAACTCAAGTCTCCATGAAAACTATGTAGCAATCATGGGAATTAACGGGTCATACTTTTTAGATGATCACATAAGTTAAGCTAGTGGATTCACTAAGTTAAGTAAAAGGTCTTATATCGATGGCAAGGTATAGGATGGTCCTTGGCAGCGTGAAGTAAAATGTTGTATCATCACTTAGGCTCATAGTGATGGTTGTCGGTTAGAGAATCTCTCAAAGAAGTTATATTACTTTAAATGAGTAACGTTAAGTTTGTTATTGTTTTATTTTAATGAACTAAGATTCTTTCAGTTGCTTTAAAGCTTTATATATATTTATATCGCATGTTTTTTACTGCCTTATATATATTGAGTTGAGTATCATGAGTTGAATAGAGCCAAGGTAAGTGTTTCTTCTCATTCTTTTCGAGCTTAAGTGTTATTAAGCATTCCAACTTGCATACTCGTACATTCAATGTACTAATACCAGTTTACCTGCATCGTTTTATGATGCAGACGCAAGTATCTAGGGTCAGTATCCAGCGCTTCGTTGATCGAGTTTGAGCACTCAGAGTCAGTGGTAAGCCTCCTTGCATCTGGAGGACTCTTTCATTGCTTTCCGATCTTTTATTTATAGAATGTTGTGGGGTTTGTCCCAACATTCATCTTAGTATTATCGAGGTTTCATAAAACAGATAGTCAGTCAGATAATTCGGATTTGAGTCTCTCTTTATCTTGCATTTCATATAATCAGATTTTAGAGACTTAAGTGTCATTTGGCCAAGACGTTATTCAGGTTGTTTTATGGAATGTTTCTCGCTTTACATTGAGTAAGTCTTCCACTGAGTTAAGTAAGTCAGGATAAGGTTTCTCTCAAGGCTTATAAATTGTCATTGGATGTTAGCCACCTCCAGGATGTAGACTCAAGGCATGACAATTTTAAAGATAAAACATTCAACTTAGAAAAAACGACAACTCAAGTCTTAATACATAATAAATAATAATGTAAAGACAACTGATGTTAAATGTCTATCTATAAAGCCTCTTATAACTGAGATGGATGTCGGGATAAGAACCCTGATCATCCTAACAACTAAATCTACTGAAGTAAATGAAAGGGGCTCTCTCAAAAGCAAAGAGGCTCACCAACTGACTCTGAGTGCTCAACCCTGATCGACGATGCACTGATGGTTATCTTGGTTAGCTTTGTCTGCATAATAAGACGATGTAGGTCAACTGGCATCATTACATTGAATGTACGAGTATGCGAGTTGGTATGCTAAACACAATAAAGGCTTGAAAGAAATTTGAAGAACTTACCTGGCTCAACTAAACTCAACATACTAAACTCATTTCAATATAAAGCAGTTTTGAAACAAGTACAATATAAAGAAAAATTGTTTAAAACATGATATCAACGTTGTACCTATGCAAGGATACAATATAACTCTGAGATGCATGTAAAAGTACAAACAAATTATGCATATAAGTATAAGATTACTTCTGCGGGAGTTTCTCTTACTGACAACCATCACTTAAGAGTTATAGTGATGATACATCGTTATGCCTCACGTTGCGAGGGTCGTCCTATACCTTTCCATGAGTATAGAACCTGAACTACTAAGCGGATCCATTAGCTTATGCTAAAAAACACTAAAGGAATCATCTAAAAGTATGACCCTTTTCTACCCATGGTGGCTACATGGTTTATGAGGGTTGTGAGTTGTCTGAACTCTCCCCTATATCTGTGCTAAATACTTCTCCCAAAAATATTATATTAGCTCTTATTATTTAAAAACATACTTCCTTCTATAATTTGAGATTAGTGCTAAAAAACATAGCATAAAGGCTACCTTGGAATCATAGTTCCCCCTCTTGCTTTATTAGGAAAACATATACTCTTTTCTGAAAACTAGCTCAAAGATTCTTTGGAAATCTCATTTTCCGTTCTAATTTAAGTGTGAAAACATTTTAAACTTTTTGGGAATACTTAGTTCGGATGTACTTATTTGAAGAAATGAACTTCAAATCTGAACTTTTTGCTTTACTTTGAAACTTAAGTCTCAAAACAAAATTAGAATGTTTGTGAAATACTTTAAAAACTTATCTTGACTTAACTCTTGACTTCTTGACTTGACTCTTAACTTCCCTTGAACTGAATTATGGATTCAAGGATCGTATTTTATGATAGGAAATATCTCATGATGTTTAGGAATGATCTTAGATAACTAAATATGAGATAATTATCAAAAACTGAAATATGACAGAGACACAGAGATACATTTAAATTTTCGTTTCAAAAAAAACTTTTGAGGCAGGACGGTCTGTGATGGCTCCGCGATGCGAAACGCTTTTTGTCAATTCTGGGGAATGGCTTTGCGACGTGCTACCACTGCCAAATTTCGTCTCACGAAATTTCTTCATAGTTTTTTTTTAACTCTAAACCCTTTAAACTCTATTGGTTCTTTCCTCAAACACTTAGAATCGATTATATGGTCAAAGAACATCATATTCTACTAAAAAAACACAACTAAAACGTGAATCAATCTCAAGAAACTCCAATCAGCACAACCACAAGAATTCAAATGAAATTTATCAAGAATTCAAGGATTTACTTTCCAATCTAATAGCATCACTGAAATTGAATCATGATTGGTGCATGGGTTAACTAAGTCAATGCAATGTGATCTCACATACCTTTGTAGGGTTCACCCCCAATGAAATCCAGAAGTTAATCTCGACGAATCTTGAACGAGTTTTGAATGTTCTTCTCCTTTCTCTTTTTTCTCCTTTCTCCAAGCCCTAGCGTGAAATTTACTTTTCTTAAACTTAGTAAAATCTGAATTTACCCCAATTAACCTCCTAAAACTTAATTAGGATAATTAGGTAAAGAAAAGAGTAAATTACCCTTCAAAAATCCAAATTTAGACTTTCTTCAATCTAACATCCCAACTTCCAAAGGGCATCACTTACTCATACGAAATCGGAATCACGCAAACTTGGCGGAGTTGGAAAGATCATTTTAAGAACTTTCCAACCATATCTGGAAGGTCTCCAAACTTATCCTGAGCTAGAAGTTATGGTCGTTTGAAGTTGACCAAAACTCATTTTTTTCTAATATAAGTAATTTTCTAGACTTTTAATTCTTTCCAAAAATAACTATTTCCAGTTCTTAGCTTCTTCCTAGTTATTTCGAATTGCGAGATGTTACCATGATCCAAGTTCTTCCACCCGGAGCTTTGTAATAGTTTGCCACCCATTGCCAATTTCCTACCAGTTTTTTTACAATTTTGGGAGCCTTATTCTCGGTAACTCTATTTTCAGTGGAAGCTATTAGAGCTACTCTATTCATCTTGCAGAAGCTAGTAAAAATTCTTGTGTTTGTACACCTTATTTATTCCCCACACATTCCAGGCTATAATATTCATTAAAATAATAGGGAGGGGTTTTCATCATCTCTCTAGTTGAGCATATTTTCCCCTAGTACTATCTCAGATGTGAAAGGTTGATCTCCTCGAGAAGCTTTACTGAAAATATTGAATGCACTTAGTTCTCCGAGTTCTTGCAGTTGAGGTCCTTTAGCCATAATTTTACTCCCAGATTTTCCTTTTGCTTCCTACCATCTATATGTGGTTCACTGACCACATCAGGCCTATTTACAGCTATCTCCATTTTGTTAACAGTTTGCTCAATATTGTCCTTCCATTTCCTTTTAGGGTCAATATTGTCCACTTCTAGGTCGAGGTTTTAGTTGAATCTCCACTCTTTTTTGTGAATATGTTTCCTCTGTTTCTGTTGGTGTTCTACCTCACTCTTTTTCGGACATGAGTGTCCGACTTGAAAACAAGTTGGACAACATATCGGTCGCCAGTCATAAGTGACTATCTGATCCTCTAGCTTTCCCATAGGTTTACTTACGTTTGATAAGTTAGGTAATGGTTTAGTTACATACATATCTACCGGGATACGAGCAAACAAGATCATGTTTGCGTTGGTAGTGCACTCATCTCCACATAATGGCCTACCTAACCCACTCATGATCCTGCTCAGAGCATCATACTCTAGCAATTTAGGTCCCAGGTAGTTTCACCCACAATGGGGTGGTTCTTAATACTTCTTCCTTGAAAATGAAATCGGGGAACCAAGCTCTCATGATGATAGGTCTGTTATTGAAGGAGTAAGTTCCAATAAAAATCACCTTTCCGGTGTACTGCCAAACTTCACTACAAAACTTCACTAAAAATATCCATCATTGTGATATAACACCTTTGGCTTTGCCCAAAATTCTATTGACTTGCAATGAATCTTTCTACAACTTCAATTGGAGGTGTGTTACCCATAATATACAATACAAGGGCACAATTCCATTTTCGAGTCTCACCCTCCACATCTTCTTACAGGAGATGAACTACTATTTCTCCTATTTTTATCCTCGGAGGGACATAGGCTAGATTCATTCCTTTGGCAGATAGTTTCCTTTTTGTTATCCCCGCCCAAGTCCGTCCATCCTCGTTTCTTTGTGGGGTAACAATTTTACCAATTTCCGTTTGGGTAGGATGATTTTGGTTTGGGGTTTTGCAAACTAGATCCCCCTCTGATATTTGTTCACTCCGGTCTTCATTAGCTCTTCCACTTATCGAGCTCCCCCTCCCCCCCCCCCAACCCAAAGTGAATCCAAACCATATCTCCTTTGTTTCCATAGGCTTGTGGGGATTGCTACCTATTATTTTGTCATTATTACTTTTTTATCTCTAAAATCTCCTTACTTCTCTCTCAATTTTCTTTTTTATTTATTTTTAGTTGATAGTTATAATTACCTTAATAAAGATCCAGAAATATTTCAAGACTTATAAATCCACATTTGAACACTCAAATCACAATTACAAGATTTAAATTTATGTGCATCTTTTTCCTCAATTCAATTACTCCCTTTGTTCACTATTGTTTGTCAGGGTAAGGTCATGCACTCCCCTCAAGAAAAATTTAATACAATGTGTAATTTGACTAATATAACCCTACTATAGCAACAATATCAAAAGTCTACTTAACTTTTCAATTGAACAAAATGGAGTAATTATTAAGGGCAGAATTGGAAAAAAATGACTAAAAATTTCTTCATTGTTTGAATTGGCAATTAATATTGAATATCTATTTTTACTATACTTGTCAAACAATTGTGGACGGAGGGAGTTATATAAGAGAATATTACCTTTTATCTCTTGACTCCTAATTTTCTTTTTTAATTATTTTTAATTGAAAGGTATAATTACCTTAATAAAGATCACGAAATATTTTATGACTTGTATATTCACATTTCAACACTCAAATGACAATTACTAAGATTTAAATTTATGTGCATCATTTCGCTCAATTCAATTAATATAAGAGATTTTAACTTTTATCTCTTGATTATCAATAGACATAATGTAAAATATTAATATCTGTAGGATTTGCAAGAAATAGTAAAGGAGATAATATTGGAAATTTTTGGTATATTCATCTCTTCAAAATACATGTATATATACAGCTATGTGGGAATGAAAAGAACATTCTATTCCTAACTGACTATACAGGTGTCCTACTGCTATTTGCTATTTAATAACAAACTTTATTCTCTAAAAAAAACAATCTAACTGAAAATATGTCTAGGTCATCAATATGTACACAAACTAGATATTTCATCAATTTGGGCCCGTACACAATTTGATTTTCTAGGCCCAGTCTGAGGAACATTTCCAAGTCCACCCTGAAGAAGTGGAGGCCCAATCTGAGGCCCAATATGAGGAAGCCTAATCTGAGGCCCAATCTGAGGCCCAATCTGAGGAAGCCTAATCTGAGGAAGCCCAAATGTTTTCTTCTTTGCTTGTTTGTCCACATTTCCTTTGCTGTACTTCTTGCTTGAAGCAGCTGAAGAAGAAGATGGAGTTGAAATCTCAACATCCCCTCTCAAGTTGGAGGGGAACAAAGTGAGCCCCAACTTGCGCATGTTGCTATGATGGGAAGGACCTGCAAGTGGCTTGGTGAAGATGTCAGCCAACTGATCCTTGGACGGAACAAAGGACAAAGAAATTAAGCCGGCGAGATACTGTTGGCGGACAAAATGACAATCCAGTTCAACATGTTTCGTCCGTTCATGAAAGACAGGGTTGCGAGCTATATGTATAGCTGCTTGGCTGTCTGAGTGAATAGGAACCGGCAATGGAGGAGGAATCGACAAATCGGTCAGTAATCTGGTAAGCCATGTTAGCTCAGCAACTAATCTTCTCATTGATCGATATTCCGCCTCAGCAGATGAAAGAGAAACTGAACTTTGTTTCTTAGATTTCCAGGAAATGGGCGATCCCCCCAAACTGATGAAGAAACCACTTACTGATCGACGAGAAGCACGACACGACGCCCAGTCAGCATCGCAAAAGGCGGTCAACGATAAAGAGGATGAAGCATTAAAGAAAAGACCATGGCTTGGAAATTTCTTCAGGTAACGAATGACTCGTAGACCAGCATTGTAATGATCAATGGTAGGCATATGCATGAACTGACTAAGTGTTAACACAGCAAATGATAAATCTGGGCGAGTATGAGTTAAATAGTTGATCTTTCCAATAAGATGTCGGTAAATGGTGGGATCTGACAGTGGTGTGCCTGAATCTGCAGATAGCTTAGCTGAAGGATCCATTGGAGAAGAAACTGAAGAGATATGGGAAACATCAAATTCATCCAGTAATTCCAAGGTATATTTCCTTTGACTGATAATCATCCCTTGTTCTTCTCGTAATACTTCCATTCCCAGAAAATAATGTAAATGGCCTAAGTCTTTTATCTTGAATTCTTTATGCAAGAAACCTTTTAAGGATTGAATCTCATCTGCAGCATTCCCTGTGATTAAAATATCATCCACATAAACAGCAACAATAGTAATGGATTCACCTTTCTGCTTAAAAAACAGAGAATAGTTGTTGAGTGAAGCTGCATATCCTTTAAAATTTAATGCCCCTGCTAATCGAGCATACCATTGCCTTGATGCTTGCTTTAGTCCATATAGTGATTTTTTCAGCTTACAGACCATGTTGGGTTGAGGTGGATCCAGACCATTAGGAAATTTCATGTAGACTTCTTCTTGCAATTCTCCTTGCAAGAAGGCATTGTTGACATCAAACTGGAAAATATCCCACCCTTTCTTAGTGGCAATGGCTAGTAAACATCTAATGGTGGTCATTTTTACCATTGGTGAAAATGTCTCATTATAATCAATCCCCTCTTTCTGTATGTCCCCTCTGATAACTAGTCTTGCCTTCAATCTTTCAACTGTCCCATCAGCATGTTGCTTAACCTTGTAGACCCATTTGCAAGGTAATGCTTTTCTTCCATTAGGTAGAGGCACAACATCCCAAGTATGATTAAATTGTAGGGCATCAAGTTCATCTTGCATGGCTTCCTGCCAACCTGTGTGCATAGAAGCCTCATAAAAGCTTTTAGGTTCTGATATAGTGGAGGTGGACTTCAGGATCATTTGACTAGGTTGAGAAAGATTGGCATAAGAAAAATTAGAAGGATTGCTGGGAACAACAAGACAAGAGTCAGTAACATCACTAAGATAAATGGTGTTACAGATATAATCCTTAAGATGGGAAGGTAGTGTTCCTATATTTGTTCTGTGAGATCTTCTAACAGGAATTGGTGATGGTGATGCAACATGTTCAGAAGGAACAGTTGAATGTACTGGTGATGTATCTATAACAGGGGAATTGACAGGGACATTTATTGTGGGAAAAAAATCAGTACCTGTAGTTATGGTGGAATCCTCAGAATCTGAAAGATCCTGTGGTGGAGTAGAAGAATTGTCAATGAATATAGAATTATAAGTAGTAGGATGTGAAAAAGGGAAATGATTCTCAACAAAATGAACATCTCTAGAAATACTGACTTTCCTAGTTTCTAAGTTAAGTACCTTGTATCCTTTCTGGTTACTTGGGTATCCCAGAAAAACACATTTATAAGCTCTTGGCTCAAATTTGTTCCTTCCCTGACTTAATGTACTAGCATAACAGAGACAACCAAAACATGTGAGATTGTGATAGGAGGGTGGTGTACCAAATAAAACTTCATAAGGAGTTTTTCCATGAATGACTCTTGATGGCAATTTATTGATCAAGAAAGTAGCTGTTAGGATGCATTCCCCCCAATAGATAAGAGGAACCTTTGAATGAAACAGAAGGGCTCTTGCAATCTCCAACAAGTGCCTGTGTTTTCTCTCAGCTACCCCATTTTGTTGTGGGGTAGCTACACAGGAAGTTTGGTGGACAATTCCTTGTGATCTCAAAAAGTTTAAGGCTGTTTCACTTTTCCCTAGTTCCATAGCATTATCAGATCTAATTATTTTCACTTTAGCATTGAATTGTCTCTCAGCCATAGTCAAAAAACTCTGAATCACAGAAAAAGAATTGCATTTGGTGCTCATTAGATATGTCCATGTAGCTCTGCTGAAATCATCCACTATTGTTAAAAAATACCTATAGTTGTTATAGGTAGACACCTTGTATGGTCCCCAAGTGTCAATGTGAATTAGATCAAAACAATTCTTAGTGGTGATTTCACTGGTAGGAAAAGGTAATCTAGACTGTCTAGCCTTTGGACATACATCACAAGAGCAATCAGAGAACTGAGACTTAGATAAGAAACTGACATTTTCATTGATGTATAGGGCAAATGCCCTAATCTTACATGCCATAGCCTTACATTGGAAGAAACATTTGAAGAAACTGGAAAGGAAACTGAAATTGAATCAGGAAAACAAACAGAACTACTGATTCTACTACAATATTTAGACTCCAGGAAAGTATTTTGATTTGCACTAGACTTCTTAGGGAAAGGTTGCAACAAGTAGAGACCTTCTTTTGCTTCACCAAAAACTTGAAGCCTCTTCATTGAATGGCCCTGCAACATACATTTGTTAGAATTGAAGGAAACTGTATTTTTGAACTGACTGCAAAATTTATGAACTGACAATAGGTTGTACTTGAAACTTGGCACATACAAAACATTGTGTATTGTCAAGTCAGAAAAAATTTGTACACTACCTATATGAGTGACACTTATAGAGTGAGAATTAGGAAGATTTATATTGATTGGAATTCTAAGAGTAGATAAGGAAATAAAAGAGTCAGAATTGAAACACATGTGCTCTGAGGCCCCTGAATCTATTATCCAAGTTCCAGAATTAAAAGCAGAAAAACAAGTCCCAAAGTACTTTAAAATAGTACCGGCTACAGCATTAGCATTGATATCAGCTGCTGCAATTTTAGTTGTTGATTCTGGGATCTTCATTTGTTTCATGACTTGAATGAAATGTCCAAATTGTTCCTTGCTCATGTGTTGATTGACTTGATCCATATAGTAGTTAGGATCCTCTTCCTCCATAGAAGCAGCTGCATTTCCCCTAACTGGTGCTGAATGATTCTTGTCATTTGTGAAGTTGAAATCTTCAGGAAACCCAATCAATCTGTAACATTCATCTATGATATGACCTATTTTGCCACAATAAGTACAAGAAACAGTAGGATTATACTTCTTCTTTCCTTTGAATCTTTGATTCTGCTTTGGGTATCTAAGTGGTGGTGGTTGCTGGTTATTCACCCTAGGGTAGCCCATGTTTGGCTTAAAACCAGAACCTGATCCTGATGCAGTGGGGTTTAACTTCTGAAATTGCTTACCAATTTTGTTTTGATTCATATTATTTACCATGAAGGATGAAGAGTCATTAGACATAATAGGACTCATGTATGTCTCCTTTTGATTCTCATCCTGTAAAATCAATGAATAAGCAATATTAATGTTAGGAAGAGGATTCATCATAAGAATGTTTCCCCTAGCTTGAGCATATGTATCATTGAGTCCCATGAGAAATTGTATGAGCATTTCATCCTCTAGTGATTTTTCCACTTTCTGTTTTCCTTCACAGACACACACACAAGTGCACTTATCATGTGAGTCAAGTGAAGCCAACTCATCCCACAGCCTCTTGAGTTTGGTGAAGTATCCTGCAATGTTGTTAGTTCCCTGCACCAGCCTGTTAAGTTCCTTCTTTAAATGGAAAAGTTTAGCACCATTTGATTGACCAAATCTATGCTCCAGACTCATCCAGAGTTCCTTTGCAGTTCTAGAGTATATAACACTATCTGCTATTTCTTTTGAAAGGGAATTAAGAAGCCAAGATGTTACCATGTCGTTGCACCTACTCCAAGGCTGCAGATCTGAAGATGCTGAATCTGGTGAAGGATGTGTTCCAGTGATGAAACCCAGCTTGTTCTTCGCAGAGAGTGCTATGAGAACTGATCTCTTCCAGCCTTGATAGCCCTTTCCATCAAAAATGCTGCTCACCAGTCCCATTCCAGGAGAGTCTGAAGAATGAAGATAGAAAGCATGATTGATATCAATCTTGTTTCCTGAAGATGATCTACCTACCAAAACTGTAGGTGTTGATTCAAGGTTTGAGAGAGATTCGTTTGGCATGATTTAATATGATTGATTACTGCTCTGATACCATGTAGGATTTGCAAGAAATAGTAAAGGAGATAATATTGGAAATTTTCTGTATATTCATCTCTTCCAAATACATGTATATATACAGCTATGTGGGAATGAAAAGAACATTCTATTCCTAACTGACTATACAGGTGTCCTACTTCTATTTGCTATTCAATAACAAACTTTATTCTCTAAAAAAA
>NC_028639.1:17505618-17506656 GCF_001406875.1 Solanum pennellii
TGTAGGATTTGCAAGAAATAGTAAAGGAGATAATATTGGAAATTTTCTGTATATTCATCTCTTCCAAATACATGTATATATACAGCTATGTGGGAATGAAAAGAACATTCTATTCCTAACTGACTATACAGGTGTCCTACTGCTATTTGCTATTCAATAACAAACTTTATTCTCTAAAAAAAACAATCTAACTGAAAATATTTCTAGGTCATCAATATGTACACAAACTAGATATTTCATCAATTTGGGCCCGTACACAATTTGATTTTCTAGGCCCAGTCTGAGGAACATTTCCAAGTCCACTCTGAAGAAGTGGAGGCCCAATCTGAGGTCCAATATGAGGAAGCCTAATCTGAGGCCCAATCTGAGGCCCAATCTGAGGAAGCCTAATCTGAGGAAGCCCAAATGTTTTCTTCTTTGCTTGTTTGTCCACATTTCCTTTGCTGTACTTCTTGCTTGAAGGAGCTGAAGAAGAAGATGGAGCTGAAATCTCAACAATATCACTATATACGATTAGTTTGTAACAAAGTTTGTATAAATTTATTAACGCTTTTGCATACATCATTGAAACTCCGATAAGCAAATCATTGTTTCAATGCATTTAAAAAATACTAGCATTTTTATTTACAGTGCTAAAAAATAATTGGTAATGACACCGACATTACGTGCGACCAAAGATGAAGGAAGAATTGTTTCAATATCTTTCATATATAATTTACAAGAAATAATAATGAATATTATAATAAGAGAAAAATAAGAATTGACGGTTAGATGAAATCAATAGGAGACTAGAGATGAAAATTTTAAAGAGAATAAGGAGGGAAAAAAGAAAGGTATATTTGATTTGTAATATTATTATTTTTCCTTTTTAACTTTATAAAAGGAAGGTAAATGAAATGAAAAAGATTGAATAACAGTGATGACTGATGAGTAGGAAAGAAGTCGTGCAAAGAAAGACAAAAAAAGAATTATATATTTTTTATACTATGATAATAAAAAAAAACAAGATCGGATATTTATATTGTAGCCAACTATATA
>NC_028639.1:17507045-17527585 GCF_001406875.1 Solanum pennellii
AAATAAAAGCATTACAAAATGTTGCAACAACATAATTTTTAAATTAATATTATTATTATTATTATTATTATTATTATTATTATTATTATTTACTCCAACATAGTTTTTCTATTTTCTTCATTCCATTTAGAGCTGCCGACTAACCCATTCCATTCGGGCTAACTCATACAAATTTTGATATTTTACAGCTTAATCTATTTTTTCGTGTAGGCCAAAAAATAGTCAGCCCATACCACAAGTACATGGACACAGGCTTGCCGGGTCAGTCCACTTAAAATTATGTTTTTTTTTTATAATTATTAAATTAAATTATAAATTATAATTTTAAGATAGTATCATAAATATAGACAAAACAATATTACATGATGTTAATGTTACTACCTGTTAATCAAATCCACAAATCAAATTATCTTTATAATATTTATTAAGTTCTCTAAATAAAAATATTCACCTAATAGTTTTGAGTTTGGACTCTCTCTAATTTTAAATTTTAATATTATATTATATTTTTTAATTAAATTTGGTCGGCCCTATCGATATTTCTCAAGCCCCACAAATCAGCAGACTTATGCAGTTCGAGCTGAAAACCACTTTTCTTAAATCGGTTCCAAAAATCTTAATTCACCCCTATTAAATTTCGAATTAGGTCAGGTCGGTCCAACGAGCCTAACGCATATTTACGGCTCTAATTCCATTGCTATTTTTTTTTAATTTCTCCTACTACTAACTAATTAAATTTAATAAATATTTTATTTGTTTGTAAGAATCAATCCACGTATATTAAAGAAGTGACCTTCCAATTTTGCTCAGGACTCTGAATTGAATTTGTATGACAACTAATTAGAAGTCATTTTCTTTATTGTTCTATTTATAATGAATTAAAACTATAATACCTTCTTTTTTGTTTTAAGTAATATCTCTTTTCATTAAATAATTTATTATTATTCTCCATAAAATTAGAGAATATACATGGAATATACTAATAGTTATACATGGAATAAAATAAATGGATCATTCTTTAAATATCAAATTTTAATTTGGTAATATCATATATATGGAAATATATGGAACAAATGAATTATTCTTTTAATTTAATAATTTGGCAATATTATATATACGGAAAATACTAGACTTATATATAAAACAAAATAAATGAATCATTCTTTGTTTATTAAATTTTAATTTGACAACATTATATGTATGGAGCTTCTTTTTTTTTTTACAATCTTTATTCTTTTATCCCTCTTTATTTGTTTTCATTTTTTTTCTCCGGTAGTAGTTTATATATTTCCTTTTTGTCTTCTCTTAATGTTAAGCAAAATTCCTCAATATCAGTTTTTTTTTTTAAAAAAAAAAACTGTGACTTACAAATTCAAAGTATTTCAATGAAAAAAGAAGAAGATGATAAAAGAATAAAAATAACAATATTCATAAAAGGAGAGTTGAAAAGTGTACCTATCAAATTAGTCGTAGATTCAGACTAAAACTTCTTCAAAAGTTTCAAGTCCTGCATCTTTTCTTCTTATTGCTTTACTCTCGAATGTCAGTCAAATTTCAAATGCTTAAGAGTAGCCCAATGATTTCTTTTGTTATATCACGTAAATAATGTTTGGTATCTTGAAAGATGATCAAGGAAGAGTTATTTTGATCCAACACTACAAAAATGCAAGATTGTGGTACTGATCATGATGCATTGAGATTATTAAACAATCTTGAATCGATGTGGTCTTTTCTCTTGGAACACTCTTTTTATTTTACCTACTTTTGCAAATTTATGCGGCATAAATTCATATTGATTTATAAAAAAACTAAAATGGTGAATATATTTTGTTTATTGTTTTCTCATTCTAATAGTACAGAAACCTTTTGAAACTCTATGATTAAATAATGCAGAATAATTATGCTGTAACTGAAAAAATAAATATAAAGAATTTTTATTTAAATTCAAATACTGCAGATTTAAATTTCAGTTTTTGCTACTACCAACTCTATTTAAATTAAAATACTGCAGATTCATAAATAACTTTTTACAGAATACATTTCATTATAACACTCTTCAAGTTCTTGCTTTCCAATAGAATTTTTCCATTTTTTGCTTAGTGCAGGAATTCATAGGCTTGTCATATCCACTAGAACTATTTGCATACAATTCCATAGTCATCTCGTGGAGGAGAGTTAGAAAATATCATTTTTAGAAAGCATTTTGAACGTGTTTAATGCCTTCAGTTATGTGTTCTTTGTTCATATCATCAAACGTTTGTATTAGTGTTCTTCTTCACACTTCTTCTAATTTTTGCTAAAGGAAGGGTACAAAAATGACCTTATTTGTCCTTGTGTTTAATATGAAAAGGTCTAAATCTGATTTTGTTAGAATAGTTGTATACGTTGATGATTTAAAAGTCATTGAAACTCCTAAAAATTTTCAAAAGTTGTTCATTGTTTAATAGAAGAATTTGAAAAGAAAGATCTTGACATGAAATTTTTTTTGTCTTTGGCCTACGAATTGAGCATTTGAAAAGTGAAATAGTTGTCCATCAATCAATATAAACAGAAAAGATTTTAAAACAATTTTACATGAATAAATCACATTTATTGAGTAACCTGATGATTCTGAGATAGTTTAACATATGTAAAAATCCATTTCGACCTCAAGAAAATGATGAATAGTTTCTTGGCGATGTAACTTCCTATTTTTTGTGACATTGGGACGCTAATGTATCTTACTAATAATACTCGATCATATAACTATTTTGAATTAAGTTTATTAGTAAGATTCAACTCATCCCCAATGAAGAGACAATGTAGTGGAGTCAAACACATCTTCAAATATCTTAAAGGAACCATTGATATGAGATTATTTTGTTCTAGTAAATTCAAGTTAGAAATGATTGGTTATGAAAATGCTAGATATTTTTTCGATCCACATAAAACTCAATCTCAAACATGCTATTTATTTACATATTGAGGTACATCTATATCTTGCATTCAATAAAGCAAACATTAATTGTTACTTCTTCAAATCATGCATAAATAATATCCATCCATGTAACAATTCAATGTTGGTTGAGATAAATAAATCAGCATAGTCAAGAAATGTGTGATTTTACTCATTAAAGGAGATAAGAAAAATACATTTCATCAAAATTCTTTTTTGCTCATGATCTTGAGAAGAAAGGTGAATAAATGTTCAACAAATTCACTCAGTTGATAATTTAAATAATTTGTTGATTAAAGCATTATCAACCTCAACACTTGAAAAGATATTCAAGATTGATATGCGTCATCTCCAAGAAATTAAATGATATTTGCAACAAGGGAAGTAACTCCGAATTGCACTTTTTTTTTTCATTGGCCTGGATTTTATTCAAATGAGTTTTCATGGCAAGATTATTAACGAGGCAACAAACAAAACATATTATAATATATGTGTACTCTTTTGTCTTCCACTAAGATTTTTTCTCTTGGGATATTTCTTAGTAAGGTTCTAACAGATGTATTATCCATCAATGGTCATTCAAGGAGGAGTGTTGTAAATCATTTTGGTGGTTAAATGGATGATCATAACTCCTAGGTTAATTTCTTCCTTTATAAGTAGTAATGTTGTTGATAATATGGTCAAATGGAGACTATAACTCCTACATTAATTTCCTCCTTTATTGGTGGTAATTTTGTTGATAATATGGTCAAATGGATGACCATAACTCCTAGGTTTATTTACTCTTTAATGGGTAGGAATTCTCAAGGTTTAATGTTATGTTAATGACACTCTTTGGTATTCTCAATGTAATCCTAAAAATAGTGGTGTTGAAAATATGTTGAATACACTTGAATAAAAAAAAGTTATTTTTTATTGTACTCTTGTCTTATATTCTTCTTGTCTTCCTCTCTATATTATTCTTGAGTTTTACACAACAATGTAGTAATTAGAATTTTTCGTGAACAGAGTCATATTCCTCAGATAAATTCCAATACAATAAATATAGTGTTCTTGTTATCTTTACCAATACTTTCCTTATGTAAAATTAATTATTAAATAATAATTATAATTGAAATGTTACCTATCATAATTTCATATACATTAGGGTGTAAATACTTCCAATTAATTATTTGATTTTTTGTAAATTAATTTATATTTAAAAGTAAAATGATAGCGTCGCGCCCTAAGCTACCCTTGAGACGCAGACACGGACCTAGGACCACAAGTGATTCCTAGCTAACCCTGCTGACATGATCATGAGCATACTAAAGATAATAAGCTAAATGCGGAAGCTAAATCATAACTTAAACTGAAAAGATGGGGAATACCCATATTCTATAATTGAGATATTTGAAAAAAATAATGCGTTTAATACAAAGGAAATATTAACTCAATACTAAGCTAAATCTAACTATGTCTGAAATAAGTCTCTAACTGAATAGAAATACTAGGACAAGCCCCAGCTAAGTCTAGCAAAAACTGAAACTAAAAGACTAAATACTGAAAAGAAACTCATGACTATTGTTTTCGAAATGAGGACTCACCACTGAATCTGCTGAACTAAAGATCGGAAAATCGATCTATGCGTGATCTGGATGCTGAGAACCTGAACCTACATCACGAGAAGATGTTGCGCACGTATGCGTCAGTACTTGAAAGGTACTGAGCATGTAGGATAGAGTAAAGCTGAAATAAAACATAACTGAACAAGCACAAAAGTAAGTATAATAATCTGAACATGATATGTTGATTTCTGAGCTAACTGGATGCAATGACCGATTTATAACATGCTGAAACTGAATACTGAATATATTGATAAATGGTCAATGCAGAGAGTCTGACTGAACTGTGGGAGCTACTAATAACCGATAATAAAACCACATGAGCTAAATGTGGAGTCCGATGTATACACCCCATCGATATGACCCAATATACCCTGCCAGAGGTATGAAGGCATGCTGGCGTGATCACTAAACTGATGCCCACAGAGCGGACTTACAACCTACTTGGCTAGTAGTTCTGGGACTATTGGGTACGTTGAACCCTATTCCAACTCGATATTAATGCTACTCCCATTGATTTATGTAGTTAACTGATTATATCTGAATTCATGTAAATACTGGATAGCTCAAACTGATCATGCAAACTGAGGATGCAATATTTAAGCTGATAATAATGCATTATAACTGAATAACTGAAATATATGACCTAGTATGTGTAATTCAAGAACTAAAGAAATATATATCTAGGGTTCGGAAACTCATGCAATAATCTGAGTAATAACATGATAATCTGATTTGGAACATATAACTAATAAATTCATGAAGTTCTGTTGAACTTCTAGAAATCCTAGGTCTAATCATGATATAGGAATTAAGAATCTGACTGAAAACTAGGAACCCGATGGGGAAAGGAACCCACTAGTGAAAACATGCCTAGTGATGAAATTCACATAGAAACACTTAGATTTTGGGGCTGGAACTGCTGGAAACTTGCTTCGTTCTTGAACTAGGGTTCTTGAGTTTTTTCTCCTTTCTTGCTCCTAATTTTCTAACTTTTGATTTATGATTTTGACTTAGGTAAGTTCTTGTTATGTTTCTAGGCTTAAAGTGACTAAAATCTGATAATTTAGGGTCAAAACGACGTATCTTAAGGTTTAAACGAAGTGGGAAAAAGACCCATGAGTTTATTTATGTCGGACCAAACGACGGCTTAGACAGACGTTCCGTCGTTTTGTCGACTGCCCGTCGTTGAGTCCGTAGGTTGGGCCTGTTCAGCAGGCCTTTACTAAAACGGACATAACTTTTTACTCAAAGGTCTGATTTTAGAAAGATCGGTGGCTATGAAAAGATAATTAAATTATCTATCTAAGGGTAGGTCATGGAACACCTAATTCATTTTGTGCTAAGAGTTATGATCATTTGAAATTGACCCAACTATATTTCCCCTTAACTGTCTGCTAGTTCCCACCTACGGTCTGACCTACGGACAGTGCTGGTCATCCAGGGCTATTGTCAGAGTGTGGGTGAATGGAGTGTCGATCGACGGTCACAGACTACAGACCGTAGTCTGACCTACGGACCATAGGTCCGTCCGTCGATCATGACTTAACCAAATATTTCCTAAGCTGAGATTTTGGGGGTTTCTGACCTCATTGACGGATGTGCAGGATGGACCGTGGGTCAGTCTATTGTCCGTCGATGGCCCCGTTGGTTGCACCTGCAGATTTTTCTCAAAAGTTGGTTTTTGGTGTGTTTTGGATACGGGGTGTTACATTATCTCCCCCTTGGGAATATTCGTCCTCGAATGAAGATGAAACTAGCTGGAATAGAGGGAGAGAGCTGCAAACCCTACTACTGAATACTGAGAACTGAGTTTCGAACTGAAGTGAGTTCCGAGAATATGCAAATACTCTGAAAATGCAAGTACAAACTAAGGGAACATGATTCCAATACTGAATTCAGACATGAATGACTGGAAATATGAAGAGGAACTATTACCTCAAGCTGGAGTGGAATCAGAAAGAAAGAGGTGAGGATACTTGGCTTTCATGGCTGCTTCTGCTTCCCAAGTAGCTCCCTCTACGGACTGACTCCTCCACAAAACCTTGACTAAAACGACTTCTTTGTTTCTCAACCTTCTAACCTGACGGTCAAGGATCTCAACTGGTACATCCTCATAAGAAAGATTATCTTTCACCGCCATACTCTCTAATGGCACTACAGAGGCTGGATCACCCATGCATTTCTTCAAGAGTGAGACGGGTAAGACCGGATGCACTGCTGCTAATTCTGCTAGCAACTCTAACTCATATGCCACCTTGCCAACCATTTCCAAGATCTTATAAGGGCCTACATACTGAGCTTCACTTTCTTTCCAAATCTCATCACCCCTTTCATAGGTGAAACTTTCAGAAAAACCCAATCATCAACTTGGAACTCTAGTTCCCTTTTCCTTACATTTGCATAAGATTTCTGACGACTTTGGGCTGTCTTAAGTCTATCTCTAATGAGTTGCACTTTCTCCATAGCATAAAGGACTGAATCTGGCCCTATCAAAGCTGCTTCACCTACTTCAAACCAACCAGGAGATCTACATATACGCCCATATAAAGCCTCATAAGGGGCCATCTAAATGTTGGAATGGTAGCTATTGTTGTAGGCGAACTCAATAAGAGGAAGGTGATCATCCCAACTACCTTTGAAATCGATCACACAAGCTCTCAACATATCCTATAGGGTCTGAATGGTATGCTCTGCCTATCCATCCGTTTGTGGATGAAATGTTGTGCTAAGGTTAACTTGAGTACCAAGACCCTTCTGAAATGACTTCCAGAAATGAGAGGTAAACTGAGGACCTCTATTTGAGATGATAGACAAAGGAACCCCATGCAACCTCACAGTTTTATTAATGTAAAGCTTGGCATAGTCCTCTGCCGACTGTAGTCTTGACCGCCAAAAAGAGAGAAACCTTAGTCATCCTATCAACTATCACCCAAAAGGACTCATGCTGTCTGCGAGTATGTGGTAACCCTGTGATGAAATCCATATTGATCACTTCCCATTTCCAAGTAGGAATGTCGATCTCTTGAGTCATACCTCCTGGTTTTTGATGTTCTACCTTGACTTGCTGGCAATTGGGACACTTACTCACAAAGTCTGTTATATCCCTCTTCATGCCATTCCACCAATAGACTTTCCGCAGATCGCGGTACATCTTAGTGGCACCTGGATGAATAGAATACCTAGAGTTATGGGCTTCTTCAAGAATGTGCTGTCTCAACTCGCCCACATTGGGAACACACAAATACCCTGGTAGCGAAGTACACCATCTCCCCCTTGGGAGAAAACCTCCACTTTATGATTATGGACTGCACCCTTAAGTTCAAGCAAGATGGGATCACTTTATTATTTTTCCTTAACCTCCACTACTAAAGACGATATTGCCCCATTCTGAACTGTTACACCGCTATCTAATATGCTCATAAGGCAAACTCCCAAGCGAGCAAGCTTTTGAACATCCTTCATTAGCTCCTTCCTTTCTTTCTCAACATGGGCTACACTACCCATAGATAATCTACTAAGAGTATCAGCTACAACATTCGCCTTACCAGGATGATAATGCACACTCATATCATAATCCTTAAGGAACTCAAGCCATCTCCTCTGGCAAAGATTCAACTCTTAAATACTGGAAGGCTCTTATGATCGGTGAACACATCTACATGAACACCATACAAGTAGTGTCTCCATATCTTGAGTGCAAACACCACTGCTGCAAGCTCGAGGTCATGAGTTGGATAGTTCTTCACATTCACCTTAAGTTGTCTAGAGGCATACGCTATAACCTTATCTCGTTGCATCAACACACAACCTAGGGCAACACTAGATGCATCACAATAGATCACATAACCATCTGAACCCTCTGGTAGAGTCAAGACAGAAGTTATAGTCAATCTAGTTTTAAATTCTGCAAAGTTTTTCTCACAATCATCTGACCATTAGAACTTGACCATCTTTTAAGTAAACCTAGTCAATGGTGAGGCTATGGATGAAAATCCTTCCACTAACCTTCTGTAATAACCCGCTAGACCTAAGAAACTTCTGATATTTGTAGAACAGGTAGGTCTGGGCCACTTTTTCACTACTTCTATCTTCTGCGAATCCACTTGGATCCCTTCACTAGATACAATGTGACCAAGAAAAGCAACGGATTTCAACCAGAACTCACATTTATTAAACTTAGAGTAAATGGGGATATCATCAATAAAGATGACAACGAACAAGTCCAAGTACTGTTTGAACACTCAGTTCATCAAATCCATGAAAGCTGTAGGAGCATTCGTTAGTCCAAACGACATAACTACAAATTCATAATGACCATACCGAGATCTGAAGGCTGTTTTCGGAATTTCACTATCTCTAACTCTGAGCTGATCATAACCCGATCTGAGGTCTATCTTTGAGAAATGGCTAGCACCCTAAAGTTGGTCAAACAAGTCATCAATCCTCGGAATGGGATACGTATTCTTAATTGTGACCTTGTTCAACTGTCTATACTCAATACTCATTCGAAGAGAACCATATTTCTTCTTTACGAACAAAACTGGTGCACCCCATGCTGAAATACTAGGTCTGATGAAGCCCTTATCTTGAAGGTCTTTCAAATGCTCTTTCAATTCCTTAAGCTCTGCTGGAGCCATTCTGTAAGGAGGAATAGAAATAGGCTGGGTATCTAGAAGGAGATCATTTCCAAAGTTGATTTCCCTTTCGGGAGGGACTCCGGGAAGATCTTCTGGAAACACTTCTGGAAACTCACAAACTACTGGAACTGACTCAAGAGTTAGATTGTTAAGGCTAGACTCCTTAACCAGAACTAGATGATAGAGATAACCCTTAGATATCATCTTTCTTGACTTAAGGTAAGAAATAAATTGACTCATAGGTGCTAAGCTACTACCCTTCCATTCTAAGATTGGTTCGTCTAGAAACTGAAAACGAAAAATCCTAGTTCTACAATCGACTACAGAACAAAAGGAATGTATCCAATCCATGCCTAGAATGACATCGAATTCGACCATTTCTAACTCTACAAGATATGCTGAGGTGACTTTCTGAGAGACTGTGACAGGGAAATTTCTGTATACTCGTCTAGTTATAACTGGGTCACCGAATGGAGTAGAGAATGAGAAAGGTTCTGAGAGAGTTTCTGTACTAACACCGAATTGAACTGCTTTGTAAGGAGTTACAAAAGAAATAGTAGCCCCTGGATCTAACAATGCATAAACATCAAAGTCAAAGACACGTAAGTACCAGTGACTACATCAGGAGAACCTTCCTGATCCTGGCGAGCCTGAAGAGCATACAACCTATTCTGGCGTTGACCGCCACTTGTACCAGATGAATTGCCCTGCTGAATCGGGCGACTTGCTGGTGTTGCTGATGTCGTAGACTAAGCTCTACCATTAAAACCTCTTTGACCCTGTATAGAAGAACAATCCCTCAACCTGTGACCAGACTGATCGCACCCAAAGCATCTTTCTTTTCCTGCGGGACACTCGCCCGGATGGTTCTTACCACACTTAGGGCAGGTGGGGTAAGTCTTGGTGCCTAAAACACTTCCTTGAGACCTAGAGCTTGGTGCTCTACCCTTCTGGTCATACCTGTTCTTTGAGGATGGAACACTAGCTGATGAAGGGGTTGGAGCTGAAAACTTCTACTGACTCTGCGAATGATTTCCACCACCCGATTTCTGCTGAGAATAGTCATAGTTCCCAGTCCTAGCCTTCTTATTTTCCTTAGCTTGTTCCTTAATTTTATCACCCTCAACCTGCTGAGCATGAGTCATAAGCCTAGAGATGTTCATATCTCCAAGTAACATAGCATTTCTGCACTCAGTTTTCACCAAATCCGACACTTCATACAAGAACTTGTTCATCTGAGCCCTAGAGTCAGCAACCATGTGAGGAGCGTACCTGGAGAGTTGGTTAAACTTTAACCCATACTCTTGGACTGTCATGTTACCCTACCTCAAGTTCATGAATTCCTGAGCCTTTGCCTCTCTCAACTCCATTGGGAAAAACCTATCGAGAAAAGTCGCATTAAAGCAATCCCAAGTGATAGGAGTTGCATTTGCACCCCTATTCTCCTTCCACTGAGTGTACCAGATATGAGCAACATCGTTCAACTGGTATGATGCCAACTCAACTCGATCATTCCCAATGACTTGCATCACCTCAAAGATTTTCTTGATCTCATCCAAGAAATTCTGATGATCCTCATTGGATTGTGATCCTAAGCACTCAGGCGAATTCATCCTAACAAAGTCACGGACCCTTGCTGCTACTGATCCACCATTTTCATTCACATGAGAATGAACCCAATTGTTCTGGTTGGTCATAATCTGATCCAACATTTGTATAGAATTTCTAAAATCAGCATTGGAGACTTCCTGATCTGAGACCGGAGGAGCTGCGTTTGCATTCGTGGCATTTGCATTCCTAGCATTAGCTCTACGAGGAAGCATGATCTAAACCGTAGAACATCAAGTTAAAATGGAATAAGATCATACCTCACGCACGATAAGACTAACAAGAAAGTAAAGTTATTCCTAAAACACTTCATAGCCTCCCTCTCATTAGATGTGGTGCACTTCACACCCATGTAAAGAACTCTACTTAGTGCGGCTTTTCAGACATCCTATGACTCTTAAACCTAGTGCTTGATACCAAGTTTTGTCACGCCCCGAGCTACCCCCGAGACGCGGACACGGAACCTAGGACCACAAGTGATCCCAAGCTAACCCTACTGACATGATCATGAGCATACTAAAGATAATAAGAGGAATGCGGAAGCTAAATCATAACTTAAACTGAAAAGATGAGGAATACCCATATTCTATAACTGAGATATTTGAAAAAAAAACAATGAGTTTAATACAAATAAAATGTTAACTCAATACTAAGCTAAATCTAACTATGTCTGAAATAAGCCTCTAACTGACTAGAAATACTGGGACAAACCCCAACTAAGTCTAGCAAAAACTGAAACTAAAAGAATAAATATTGAAAAGAAAGTCATGACTATTGTCCTCGGAGAATGAGGACTCACCACTGAATCTGCTGAACTGAAGATCGGAAAATTGATCTATACGTGATCTGGATGCTGAGAATCTGAACCTACATCACGAGAAAATGTAGCGCACGTATGCGTCAGTACTTGAAAGGTACTGAGCATGTAGGATAGAGTAAAGCTAAAATAAAACATAACTAAACAAGCAACAAGAGCAAGTATAGTTATCTGAACATGATATGCTGATTTCTAAGCTAACTGGATGTAATGACCGATTTATAACATGCTGAAACTGAATACTAAATATATTGATAAATGGTCAATGCAGAGATTTATGTAGTTAACTGATTATGTCAGAACTTTTGTAAATACTAGAGCTCAAACTGAACATGCAAATTGAGAATGCAATATTTAATTTGATAATGATGCATTAATAACTGAGGCATGTATAACTGAATAACTGAAATATCAGACTTAGCATGTGTAATTCAAGAACTAAAGAAATACATAGCTAGGTTCTAAAATTCATGCAATAATCTGAGTAATAACATGGTAATCTGATTTGGAACATATAACTAATAAATTCATGAAGTTCTAGAAACCCTAGGTCTAATCATGATATGAGAATCAAGAATCTGACAGTGAACTAGGGACCAAATGGGTGAAAGGAACCCACTAGTGAAATCCCACATGTCTGGTGATGAAATTCACGGAGAAACACTTAGATTTTGGGGCTAGAAATGCTGGAAACTTGCTTCGTTCTTGAACTAGGGTTCTTGAACTTTTTCTCCTTTCTTGCTTCTAATTTTCTAACTTTTGATTAATGATTTTGACTAAGGTAAGTTCTTGATGTGTTTATAGGCTTAAAGTGACTAAAATCTGATGATTTAGGGTCAAAATGATGTATGTGAAGGTTTAAAAGAAGTGAAAAAAGACAAAAAGACCCCTGAGTTAATTTCTGTTGGGCCAAACGACGGCCTAGGCAGACGGTCCGTCGTTTGATCGACTGTCTGTCGTTGGGTTCGTAGGTTGGGCCTGTTCGGCAGGCCTTTACTAAAACGGGCATAACCTTTTACTCGGAGGTCTGATTTTATCAATATTGGTGGCTATGGAAAGATAATTCAATTATCTATCTATGGGTAAGTCATAGGACACCTAATTCATTTTGTGCGAAGAGTTATGACTATTTGAAGTTGACCCAACTGCATTTCCCCCTTAACTATCTGCTAGTTCCCACCTACGGTCATACCTACGGACCGTGGGTCCACCTACGGACCGTTCTGGTCCTCTGTGGGTATTGTCAGAGAGTGGGTGAATGGGATTCCAGTCGATGGTCACTGACTACGGACCGTAGTCTGACCTACGGACCATAGGTCCATCCGTCGATCATGACTTAACCAAATATTTCCTAAGCTGAGATTTTGGGGGTTGTTGACCCCATTGACGAATGTGCATGACGTACCGTGGGTTGTCTATGGTCCGTCGATTGCCCCGTTGGTTGCACCTGCAGATTTTTCTGAAAAGCAGGTTTTTGGTCTGTTCTGGATACGGAGTGTAACAGATAGGGATAAATATGTAATTTACTATTTTAATATATATATACATAATACATATATAACTTATTCCACTCATATCTCGCATAAATTACACTAACTTTCCTCATAATTTATGTAAATATTAATTATGTAGAATTACGAAAAAGAAAACACAATCAAATAGCGCATAAAATTAATACATGAATAACTGTTATATAATATTTGAAAACAAGCTAACCAACATTTTATAAAAATAATACATGAATAACGTTTATCCTATTTGCAAAGAAAACATAGTAATACTCCCTCCTCCGTCCATTTTATATGACACATTTTGACTTGACATGTTGTTTAAAAAAAAGACTCTTGAAACTTGTGATCTGAAATAATCTTCAAATATATGTTGTGACTTTAAATCATTTTATCAAAGGTAAAAAATAATAAGTTAAAATTAAGTTGTTTTCAATTATAGTAAGATATTGTTTTTTTTTAGATAAACTAAAAAGAAAAATGTCATATAAAATGAGTGAAGGGGTATAAAATTAAGAGAAATTTTTATAAATAACAAACATAATAGACATAATAAGGCTCTATAATTATAGTTTCGATAATTGCGCTTCATAATTATAATTTCATTTACTATTGTAACACCTCCAAAACGACTTAGGTGAAGCTAGAAACTAACACTTGTTTCATCAGGTCCTAAAATCCTAAAATATCTTATAATGGTGTTTAGAGGAAGTGTCTAAATTTTGGTGGTGTTAGGAGGTCAAACGTCTAAGGACGTCCATGACGTCTGAAAGTTTTGCCTTGAAACATGCTTGTGTGTCTTAGTGTGTTTTGGCTAGTTTTACGTATTCGTTTTGGTTGAAATTAATCTGAGGGCTTTCTAACTTGTATACGAGTGTATTTGTGTTGGACACGTCCGGGCGAAACTCCCCAAGGACCAACCAAAGTGTCCTTGAGGAAGACCCAACTTGTAGCCAAGACTGTCAAAAACCAGCCCAACCAACAGAAGTAATCGACACCCCAGTAGGTCAGTCGACGCCCCGTCGATAGAGGGCATGGGTTGAGAGTTAGTCTAGGGATCTAAATCTCCCATTTGAAAGTCTCTGACCCAATCAATGATTTCCAGTACGACCCGTCAATGGGTCGACGCCCCGTAGATTGGGAACTGTCTATGGAGACCCACATTTTTCTGCAAGGTCTCGGCCTCATGAGGGGTAAGTTGAGAATTTCACCTAGCCTTCCTAAAATTATTTGGGAGGTTTCTTAAGGGTATTATGGGTATTTTATACAGATTTATAAGTCTAGAATCCCTATTCAAGTCATTGTTAAAAATCAAAACCCTAATCCAAAAGAAGAACCCTCTAGAACTCCGTTGAAGCTTCAAGGGAGATTGTAGCTTGGAACTTGATTTCTGCATCAAATCTTCTTCAATTTCGTGTGTTAGCATAAATTAAGGTATGGTTTTCATCCTTGAATCTTCTTTCTTCAATGAGTTAAGCTTCAAAGTGTTTTCCAATGATTTCTCAAAAGATGCATTGTCCTATGATATCTAGCCATGGGTTTTTGCATAGAACATTTTGAATCAATAAGTTATGATTGAAAATGTTAGTTTGATGATTCTAAGTTAAAATCTCTATGAACCCATGCAAATCATGAAATCCTTATTTTGACTATATTATGGGTTATTTGATTATGTCTCAATTGTATCGAATTCTTGTACAGTTTACTTAGTGTTATTGAATTATGTAGGAAGCATGTTAGAATTATACGTAGCATGTCCTAAATTGATGAAATTCATATCGTATTGTGTTGGTTAATTGTATACTTTGATAATTGGTTTGCATTATAGATTATGGATATTGGTAACAGCCTTTATGTATTGGATTGGTTTAATTGGCTATGGATATGAGATGTTGTGGTTGGGATGGTGGTATGTTGACCTAACCTTATTTACATTGTGTAGTATAGATTTTTCTATTGTGATGGTTTATGGTCCACTTATGGTGGCGGTGTTTATGTGATACACTTGTGATTAATGTGTCCTCATCGGCACTACTTTATGGATTATGGTATTATCATGTTATAACTTGCATATGTGATCATTGTGAAGGTCTATATGACTTTCGTGTATATGTGAAGTCAAAGCATGAGTTTTTCTAGTAGATGATAGGTGTCTATAGTAGACTAGGGTAAAGTCCTTATGTGTATTACTTGATGTTGAAGTATGATGCTTCTTGATTGACTAATGAGACTTGTGATGGAATATGTTGATGTTTCTATAGGAATGAATAGGGTGACTTGTAATAGACTTAGTTTACCCTATGTGCTACTTGAATGATATTGATATGCGATAAGGTGAAGTTGAGTATGTCTTGTTTATGAGACCTAAGTCCCTTACTTGATGCATGTATTATGTGAATATGGGTTCTTGACTTAGTATGCTAAAGATTCTTAGTCATGTATGTATATGTGTGATTGAAACATGACCTTGAACATAGTTAAGAGGGTCAAATATGTGGAACCTTCAATATAGATGGAAGGTTATGGTAGCCTTGAAGTTGAAAGTCGTAATGATATCCTTCTTGTGTGAATGACGGACATAGGGTTGATTGGCTGGAACGGCATGAAATCATCCTTAAGAAAGTCATTGATCTATCCTCTTAACCATTGTAGGCAGCCCTAATATACCCTTTTAGGTGTAATATGATTGGGTTATGACTACTATATGGTACCTCTTCATATGCTCCTTTATTGAATTACTCTATGAGAACAAAGTCTAGCACCGAGGGAGTATTCTTGGGGAGTGACTCTTCTTTATATGAGGATAGAGTACAAAGTCTTGATATTCCTTAAATATGTATCTACATAGGATGTGTCCTAGTTCTACCATTGGCAAGTAGAACACCCTCCATCGGAGTAGGGTAGACTACGGATTCCATGCATAGCTAGTACGGTCTATGTCGGTTATTGCATATTCTCATCATGTGGGATATATGTTAGTGTTGGATAAGTACTATGAATTTTAGGTTGTGGAATGAGACATTATCTAGACATTGCACGAGTAGGTTTTGAAGATGTTAGTATGTAGGTTCCCTAGGTATTCTGCAAGACCATTGTGTGAAAGTCCTTAATTGTTGAATGTGTCTTAAAGGTCTAATGATGTAGTGAATTAAGTTAAAAGAATTTTTATGAATAAGTACTTATCTGGAGTAGCTTTAAGGATTGTCGAGATATGGTTTGGAGAGGGTATATGGATGGTCAGTTCATGTCTTACTTAGGGGAGT
The DNA here is from genome assembly GCF_001406875.1 of Solanum pennellii. Classification (NCBI taxonomy): domain Eukaryota; kingdom Viridiplantae; phylum Streptophyta; class Magnoliopsida; order Solanales; family Solanaceae; genus Solanum; species Solanum pennellii. The sequence continues at coordinate 17,523,421 of NC_028639.1, forward strand.
CTTAAGAGTAACTCTTGATAGGGAAGTTAATTAATGAAATTAGCATAATCTTATCTTAGATAGTCTTAAGGATTATTTAAGTAAGCTTGAAGAGGGTGTATGGGCGGTCTCTTCTTGATTTACTTAAGTAAGTCTTAGGATAACCTTTGGGAGGAGGATGTCATGCAACATGATTTGAAGTGTTTCTAATGCTAATATGTGGGTTACTTGATATATAACCTATATGTGAGGTTGGTGTCAGATGTGGTACTTATTATTATGTATATGAAGTTTTCTTTAAAAATAGCATGTTTTATACAAATGTCCTTTACCATGATTTTATGCATTACACCATACTTAGTGCATTCTAATGTACTAATTTCATATATTTTGTCTATATCTAAAGGTGTAGGTGGAATTTGAGAGGAGTACATGAAAAGAGGCTTGGATCTTAGCATTTCATTCAAGCAAGTGTTGGTATGTCCTCAGTAGATTCGAGGACATCACTATGTTTAGATTTCTTTGCTAAAGACATTGTAATAGACTTAGATATTTCTATATTTTTATGCATAGGCCGTGTCCTAAGATATTCGTGTGTTTAAGGTGGCGACTTGAGTCTTAGCCTTTCCTTATGATTTTCTATGAAAGATATTTTGAAGTATTATTCGATGTTTGTGTAAAGTTTTAATTCCATACTACTTTTCTTATGTGTTATGCAATGAATGATGTCCAAGAGCTTGTATGAGACCTCCGAGAGGTCGAATATGCCGTGCCACGACTTCAGGAATTCCTTATCTTTTAGGGTATACTTGCGGGTCGTGACAAGTGTGGTATCAGAGCATAAGGTTATGAAGTAGTCATTATGAGTCAAAAAGTCTTATAAAATCCACGTCTAGTAGACTCTTGTTCATCGGTGTGAGTCTCGACATATCTATGAGCGAGAGACTATAGGACGATGGAGTTTTCCTTCTTCTCTACTATTGTGTCGTGCGGTGGAGTTAAAAGTTATGAGTGTCTATTCTTAATGTTTTTCCTTGTGTTTATAGGTTATGAATACCAGAAGGATGGCGGCAAGAAGGGTTAGTGAAGGAGGGAGTTCCTCCCCAAGTGGAACAAGTTCTCCAAGGTGGAGAAGCTTCACAAGGTCTACAAGTTCAAGGGAATGAGGTTCCGGTGGAACCCCCAGACATGACTAATGGGGAGATCAGAGAGAATCTTCTTGCCCTAGCCCGAGCCATGACCACTCATGTGAATAGGGATGTTAGTCCTAGGGTGTCTTTAGAGAGTACCATGACCTTAAGATTGAGAGACTTTATGAGGATGAATCCTCCTATCTTTCTAGGCTCTACGATTGGAGAGGATCCCCAAGAGTTTCTTGATGGTGTGTACAAGGTGTTGAGTGTCATGGGGGTGACTTCTAAGAAGAAGGCGGAGTTATGTTCATACCAATTGGTTGCTCAAGTGTGGTTACACACAACGGAAAGATAGTAGGTTGGTCGAGTCGGGTCCCATAGAGTGGGAAGAGTTTAAGGAGGCTTTCTTAGAAAAGTACTTTCCCCGTGAGAGGAGCAAGGTGAAGGTTCAGGAGTTCATTAACCTTAAGCAACATAATATGAGTGTTGAACAGTATTCCTTGAAGTTTACCTTCTTGTCTAGTTATGCTCCATCCTTGGTGTCTAACCCTAGAATGAGATGAGAATGTTTGTGACCGGTGTTGCCGACCATGTGAAAGAAGTGTGTCATACGGCCATGCTCCATAATGACATGAACTTGTCTAGGCTTATGGTGTAATCTCAATCCATTGAAGAGTCCAAACTTAGTAGGATCTCAAGGAATTTGAAGATGAGTGGATCCAATGAGAAAAACAAACCTAGGTTTAAGAAGAGGGCTCAAAACCATGATGGACCTAGTGCTCCTAAGGTCAAACTTGAGATAGGTAGTGGTTCACAAAATGTTAAGCCTACTTGTGTTACTTGTGGGAAGAAGCACTATGGGAAATGTCTAGCCGGTACCGATGGTTGCTATGGTTGTGGTAAGGATGGTCATAAGGTGAGGGATTGTCCTACTATTGAGGCTAGAGAAAGAGAGGCCAAGCAAGTTTCTCCAAGTGTTCCGGGAGGTGATATTCCAAGGAATAATCGCTTTTATGGTCTTCAAGCTAAGGGAGTACATTCAGGTGATGATGCCGGTAAGTTATAGTTTTATCTCTTGTGTTGTTATGGGTTCCTTCTAATTGGAGGAGTATGGTGAGTAGTAGAGTTGTGATTTGTTGTCTCTTCTCTTCTATTCTATGCAAGCTTGAGAGGTAGATTGTCATTGTTGAATGTTGCATGTTGTTTAGGAGTCTTGTTGAAATTGAATTTCCTTGATTCCTTGCATTGTGCATTTCATGAAGTTTTTATTATATTGTAAAATGAGTTTATATGGTTTTGTTTCTCCTATTGTCATTCTTTCATCATAAATTGCTTAAGAGATGCACTATTGAATATTTGAGCATATTTCATAGTAAGGTTTGGTATTTACTATAAAGATTTTGGAAAATTGACTAAATTGTGTTTTCATGTAAAATGGTTATAGTGTGTATAGAGTTGATGTATATGAGCATGATAATATGTGGAGAAGGATATCCTCTTGTAAGGAGTGAAGAATGTGAGTCTTATTTGCATGATGAGTTGTAGATTAGTTTCTATCTTCTTGTTGTGTTTTGAGTCACTTGATAATGTGAAATTTGTGTTCCTCCTGTATTTGTGTATTTTGTATTGTATGGTATGGTTATGTTATGATATTCTTGAGTTTCATATCTCTCGAAAATGCCTAAAGTGTAGCAAGTGTCATTCGTGGACGAATGTTGTCCAAGTGAGGGAGAATGTAACACCTCTAAAATGACTTATGTGAAGCTAGATCCTAACACTTGTTTCATGAGGTTCTAAAGTCCAAAAATGCTTTATAATGGTGTTTAGAGGCAGTTACTAAGGTTTGGTGGTGTTTGGAGGTCAAACGTTCAAGGACGTCCATGACGTTCCAAAGTTTTGTCTTGAAACGTGTTTGTGTGTCTTAGTATGTTTTGGAAAATTTTACGTGTTATTTTTGGTTGAAATTCATGTGAGGGGTTCCTAACTTGTATACAAGTGTATTTGGGCTGGAAACATCCGGTCCAAACTCACCAAGGACCAACCAAAGGGTCCTTGAGGAGGACCCAATTTGTAGCAAGTACTGTAAAAACCTGCCTAACGACCGGAGGCAATCGATGCCCTGTCAATGGAGGGCCTGGATTGATACTTATTCTAGGGATCTTAAAGCTCCAATATGGAAGTATCTGACCCAATCGACAGTTTCTAGTACGGCCCATTGATGGGTCGACACCCCGTTGATATACCGTGGTTTCACGGTATTATTAATACTTTTTCCTTAAGTTTAGCGTGTCCAAAAGCCTTTTTGTGCTAATTTTTATATAAGTTTCTGTTTATTTTGCAGGAAATCTGTCCAAAGCTGAATGCGGAGATTTTGAGCGAAGAAATGCAGAAGAGACCACCTACGAAGCTTATGACGGTCCGTCGTGCTTGTGACGGTCCGTAAGTGGTAGCGTAGTGCAACTGCTGAAGGAAGATGGGGAAGTCTGACCAAATGTGGGGTTACGAAGCTTGTGACGGTCCATCGTGTCTATGACGGTCCGTCCTGCAGGTTCATTATGAAGTTCAGAGAAGTAATCCCAGTACCCATATTCCAAGAGTTGAAGTGTTTTGGAACGAAGACCCTCGACGGACCGTTGTGCCTATGACGGTCCGTCATACTTGCCGTCGAGGGTAATGAAGAAGAGTAGCAGAAGAAATTGCACAAGTATGGGACGACGGAGTCCATAACGGTCCGTCGTGACCATGACGATCCGTCACAAGGTCCGTCGACCCAGCCGCGTTTTGACAGATTTCCAGCAAATAGAGTCCTTGTTTAATTAGGTTTTTATTTTCTATAAATAGTTCTAAAAAACCTCGTTTTTGAGGTTAGACTAGAGACGTTAGACTCGGTAGTATTGGAGAATCTCTTGGATTGTTAGACATCATATTACTAGACTCTTTGTATTAGTGTTAGACTTTTGATTATCATTGATTGTTGGTGATTTGTGGTGATTAATCAAGCAAACTTTCGGATTTTACTCTTTCTCATTGAAGTAAGTACATGAATTCTTATT
>NC_028639.1:17530800-17532763 GCF_001406875.1 Solanum pennellii
AACCATTGACCCACCTATGCCATCTACTGAGGAAAATGTGAGAAAGGATAATGATAATGTGGTAATGGATAGGGTGACGCAGAGGAAAGTTATGAAAAAGATGCAGAAGTACCTATCAAGGTAATTCCCATGCCTAGGCCACCACCACCCTTCCCTCAGAGATTAGTGAAAAAGACAGAGGATGGTAAATACCGGCGTTTCATAACAATGTTGAAGCAGCTTTCTATCAATGTGCCTTTGGTAGAAGCTCTAGAACAAATGCCCGGTTATGCCAAATTTATGAAAGATCTGGTCACAAAGAAAAGATCGGTCACTTTTGAGGATGATGATAGACTGCAGCATTGTAGTGCTATTGCCACAAGATCTCTCGTGCAAAAGAAAAAAGATCCGGGTGCGTTCACTATTCCTTGTACAGTTGGGTCATTACATTTTGCGAAAGCATTATGTGATCTGGGGGCAAGCATAAATCTCATGCCCCTCTCAATTTAAAAGAAGTTGGGTTTGGGGGATCCAAAACCCACTGCGATGCGGCTACTGATGGCTGATCGGACAGTGAAACGGCCTATAGGGATACTTCATGATGTGCTACTAAAAGTGGAGTCGTTCATCTTTCCGGCTGATTTTGTTATTCTTGATTGTGAGGTCGATTTTAAAGTGCCTATTATTCTTGGGAGGCCATTCCTTGCTACAGGTAGAGCCTTAGTTGATATGGAGAAGGGACAGATGACATTTCGGTTGAATAATGAAGAAGCGACCTTCAACGTTTGTAGAACCATGAGGCAGTGTGGTGAGCTCCAATCGGTATCTGCCATATCCCACAAAGAAAAGATGAAGAAGGAGAATGAAAAATAAATTGCAAAACAAGGGTTAATGGTTGGGGATTTGGTGCTAGTAGACAGTTCTGGGTCGCCTTGTCTTCCGGGCAAGCTCAAGTCCAAATGGACTGGCCCTTACTTGATTACCCAAGTATTCCCTCATGGAGCAGTTGAGTTAAAAGCCAAGGAGGGAGTGCGGTTTAAGATGAATAGAGAACGAATAAAACTCTATTTTGGGCATAAAGCATCGGGGAATGAAGTGATAGAGGCATACCATCGTGATGAAGGCTGAGTAATCAAGTGTCCCCAGTCGTGCCGCGACATTAAATCAGGCGTTTGTTGGGAGGCAACCCAATACTTGTCGTTTTTTTTTAGTAATGGTAGCATTTTTCTACTAATGGGTTTTTAAATTTGCAGGCACATTACCAAGAAACTCTGCAGAAAATTACTCTGCAGCAGTCACTGATGGATACATCGACGGACCATTGCGCCCGCGACGGACCGTCGTATGCATTCGTCGTGCCAGGTACGTTTTTTCTGTTATTTTCAAACTAGGGCACACATGACGGAACCAACGACGGGTCATCACAGATGCGACGGACCGTCGTCGGGGAACCGTCGCGTGATTAATGAGGCGTACCCGACCCGACCCGGTTGGAGTTTAATATAAAATTCCACCATTTAAACTTCCCAACCCCTCATTTCACCCCCATTCCTTCATTATTTCCCCCCATTTCCCTCTCTTTTCAACTGCCCCATTCTCTCCCTCGATCATTGCTCCCCCCCCCCACAATTCTCCAAAACCCTACAAGTGTTAATCTACTAGTCGGAGCTACTGCTGTGGGTGTCTGCCTGACCACCGAGTACTTGTCCATTTGTTTTTCTCCAATTCTAAGGTATGTGTCTCTAATTTCTACTCATTTATCTTGCATTTTTTTATTAGTTAGTATTAGCTTAGTTCTTAGTCATATGTTGTTTATTTTATACGATTCTGTCTAACCTAGGTTAAAAATGTTCGAAATTGCATGTTTACAACCCTAGACATAGGTGCTTTTGCATTGCTAGTTTCCTAGGTAGTTGGGTTAGACAAATGTAGGTCCAAAACACTACAAGTTTGATTTGGGTTCATCGGGGATGCATAGGGTACC
>NC_028639.1:17533031-17535019 GCF_001406875.1 Solanum pennellii
TCTTCACCAGGCATCGCTTGGAGTGGACAGCACGTCCGTTGGGACGATACAGCGAAGAAATGGTCCGAGAGTTCTACGCATCCTACGTAGCGACTCTCCGATCACAGATCGATAGGCGGGCTGCCCCCGCTAAACAGGCCCCACTGGAGCAGGTCCGAGTACGGGGCGTACATGTTGACATATCCCTGCCAGCCATCCGCTGGTTTCTATACGGCGAGAGTGTTGATGCTACTCGGACCCCCCTCACTGCCGAGTTTGACTACCGCTGGCAGATAGTTAGAGATGGCCAGTTCATGCACGAGCCATCACTGAGAGAGACCACCAAGAGGTGGATGGCCCTGCACCTGTCAGTTGATGGAGAGTGTGCAGATTGGGTGACTGAGCCAAAGGGGGCCATCAAAAAGGCCAACCTCACTTTCACGGCGAAGTTCTTGTGGATGCTTGTCCGTCACTGCCTTTCCCCCACAGCTGCAGATAATATCGTTACCTGGGATCGAGCAGTGTTGATGGCGGCGATGATAGCCAGGTTCAAGGTGGACTTCGCATGGCTTCTACAGGCAGCCATGTACGAGAGGGCATTGAAGGTCACTACCACCCACCCTTTCCCGTGCATGATCTTTGCTCTCTGCAGGTCCGCAGGTGTGCCCATATGGCACGTAGATCAGCTTAAGACCCCGCAGGGCACTGTTGACGTCGGCCTCATCAGAGACGAGGCCAATGAGTTGGCTCCACGCAGAGGGCCCCGTCCAGAGCTGCCCCCACTTGCTGATGATCTTGCTGATACGGTAGCCCAGGCCCGCACAGCTACACAGGCGGCGTCCACTGACACTACCCCGGTCGAGTCTATCCCGGGTAGTAGCACTGCCCCGAGCTCCTCTCGCACAGCCCCTCTACCGGCACTGGTCCCGCTTGCTAGGGTCCAAAAACTAGAGGCGCAAATGGCCACACTTCTGCATCATATCCAGCCGTGGATGCAGAAGTCTATTACTGAGTCCGAAGAGCGCCTAGAGAGGAAAATGGTCCAGTTTACAGAGCGGAAGATCGCTGAGGTTAACCAGCGCTTGGATGCCTTTGAGTTGAGGGTGCTAGCCCGACCAGCCCCTCCGGTGGATGTGTCGACTCTTCAGGCTGCAGTTGACAGTCTTCGTGCAGATATCGACACGATCTTAGAGGCTAGGGTGCCGGAGTCTGAGGCCCCTTCTGTCGAGCCTGCTGAGGACACAGTGTTGGCGGCCCTTTTTGCTACTTCAGAAATTCCACCACCTCCCCCTCGAGAGAATGCCAAGAGGCGTAGGGGTCGAGCAGAGGACGAGGCGCGAGCACGGAAAAAGGAGCGCCGAGAGATGGAGGCTGCGAGGAGAGCCTCACTTGCTGAGGAGGAGGCGCACCAGATGAGAGCATCAGAGTTAGCGGCTGGGGCGTCTAGCTCCCGCACTGTAGAGATAGCAAGAGGCAATACTGATGGTGCAGTTCTTGCTGAGGACACCACTGAGGGTGTCCAGATTGCAGAGGACGTGGGTTCCGGGGAACCGGACCCACCATCTTGCTGATCGACGGCGCTTTGCGCCACAGGTTTGCTTCACCTACCACTCTAGTATTTAGATTTTTATGCATTGGTGACAATTGCATGTTTTTTTGTTGGGGGTGGGGTAAATGGAAAGTGAGCATTAGGGTGAAGTCTGAGTAGCCCAACTCACTATCCTCTTTTGGGGTTTTCTTGCCTGTGTTCTTTTTCCCCAAAAGACTGATTACTTTTTCTGTTGAACCGGCATGTTTATATCTTTTGTACATAGTTTAATTCTGAAGCATGATGGCTAAAATGATAGCTTGATAAACTGGAAAATGATGCATGACTAGGCATAGTAACTGATAATTGTGTGGCTCTAAGCATGACATAGAGTTACACCATTGCATTACCCTAAGTCTTACATTCGAACTAGATGTCTGATAATATGGTATAGTGATGAGATGTCAAGTGAGTGTGAGGA
>NC_028639.1:17537862-17615427 GCF_001406875.1 Solanum pennellii
GAATAGTGTCTTGCATGTATTAATAATTCTTTCGCTTAGAAGTCTTTTTAACGGATGATCAACGTTAGAACTCGCCTTAATGCTACTTGCCGGACCAAGGAGGTAGATAATAGGAAAAGAATTATTAACATAGATTTAGTGTATACTATCTAATAGGCTAGTATTGATTGGTACGAGGTAATAACTTAGTCAAATATCGAATACGATGCTTAATATGAGGTAAAGATAAGGGTTAGGAAAGCAACACACGTAGCCGGACCAAGGTGCGGAGTGAGATTTTCTAGATGCCGGACCAAGGATTTAGAAATACATAACTTATCACTTTGCATGCAAGATACTAGAAAAGAATTGTTATAGTTAGAATTATCAAGTTATGAACATGTGGGGAACACGTAAACCCTAGTTACTTTGATTAATTGATTAACTCCAACATTCAAAGCTGTTAAGTGTCTCTTTCAATTTCGTTAGTTATTTTCACTCATTTAGAACTAGAAACCCCCCTTTTATTGTTTTTACTTTCCAAAGAATTCATTGACTAAACAATAGTAATAACAGGTTGAAGTTAAGTCTAGACTATTTTCCTCGTGGGAACGATCCCAACCTCACTAGTTGGGTTATTTACTTGACACAACCGCTTTACTTCTTATTTGAGAAGTAAGTTTGAGCGTATCACCCGTAGATTAGGATCCATCGATGGACACAAGTAGTTTTCTGCAGGGTCTCAGACTCATGAGGGGTAAGTTGGGAATTTCACCTAGCCTTCCTAAAATTATTTTATCAGTTTCTCAAGGGTATTATGGGTATTTTAAGTAGCTTTATGAGTCTAGAACCCCTATTCAAGATCAAAACCCAAATCCAAAAGAAGAACCCTCTAGAATTCTATTGAAGCTTGAGTGGAGATTGGAGCTTGGAACTTGATTTACCCATCAAATCTTCTTAAATTTTATTGATTAGCATCAACTTAAGGTATGGTTCTCATCCTCGAATCTTCTTTCTTTAAGGATTCAAGCTTCAAAGAGTTTTCCAACGATTTCTCAAAAGATGAATTGTCCTATTTTGATATCTAGTCATGGGTTCTTGCATAAAACATTTTGAATCAATGAATTATGATTGAGTTGATGATGATTCTAAGAATATCTATTAACCTATGCAAATCATGAAATCCTTATTTTGACTATATTATAGGTTATTTGATTATGTCTCAATTGTATTGAATTCTTGTATAGTTTACTTAGGGCTATTGAATTATGTAAGAAGCATGTTAGAATTGTATGTAGGCTCTCCGAAATTGATGAAATTCATATTGTATTGTGTTGGTTCATTGTATACTTTGATAATTGGTTTGAATTATGGATTATGGATATTGGTAAGAGCCTTTGTGTATTGCATTGGTTAAATTAGCTATGTATTCGAGATGTTGTGGTTGGAATGGTGGTGTGTTGACCTAACCTTCTTTATATTGTGTAGTATAGGTGTTTAAATTGTGATGGTTGGTATGGTCCACTAATGGTGGCGGTGTTTATGTGATACACTTGTGATCAATATGGCCTCATCGGAATTACTTTATGAATTATGGTACTATCATGTTATAACTTGTATATGTGATCATTGTGAAGGTCTATATGACTTGTGTGTATATGTGAATTCAAAGCATGAGTTCTTCTTGTTGACGATAGGTTTCTATAGTAGACTAGGGTGAAGTCCTTATGTGTGTTACTTGATGTTGAAGTATGATACTTTTTGATTGACTATATGAGACTTGAGATGGATTATATTGATGTTTCTATAGGAATGAATAGGGTGACTTGTAATAGACTTAGTTAACCCTATGTGCTACTTGAATGATATTGAATATGTGATAAGGTGAAGTTAAGTGTGTCTTGTTTGATAGATCTAAGTCCCTTGCTTGATGCATGTAGAATGCGAATGTGGATTCGTGACTTTGTATGATAAAGCTCCATAGTCATGTATGTATATGTGTGATTGAAACATGACCTTGAACATAGTTAAGAGGGTCAAGTATATGGAACCTTCAACCTAGATGGAATTTTATGATATTTTTAAAGTTGAAAGCCCTAATGGTGTCCTTCTTGTGTGAATGGTGGACTTAGGGTTGATTGGCTGGACGATATTAAATCATCCTTATGAAGGTCATTAATCTATCCTCTAAACCATGTAGGCAACCCTAGTGGACCCTCTTTGGTAAAGTGTAATATGATTGGGTCATGACTAATATATGGTACCTTTTATATGATCCTTTATTGAAATACTCTATGAGAACAAACGCAAGCAGCGATAGAGTATGCTTGGGGAGTGACTCTTCTTTAGATGAGATTAGAGTACAAAGAAACCCTTGATATTCCTTAACCATGTGCCTACATGGGATGTGTCCTAGTTCTACCATTGGCAAGTAGAACACCCTTCATCGGAGTAGGGTAGACTCTGGATTCCATGCATAAATAGTATGCTTAGTGTCGGTTATTGCATACTCTTATCATGTGGGAAACATGGTAGTGTTGGATTAGTACTATGAAGTTTCGGTAGTGGAATGAGACGTTATCTAGACATTGCACGAGTAGGCTTTGAAGATGTTTGTATATAGGTTCCCTAGGTCTTCTCCAAGACCATTATGTGAAAGTCCTTAATTGTTGAATGTCTCTTAAATGGTATAATGATGTAGTGACTTTAGTTAAGAGAATTTTAATGAATAAGTACTTATCTAGAGTAGCTTTAAGGATTGCCTAAATAATGTTTGGAGAGGGTATATGGATGGCCTCTTCATGTCTTACTTAGGGGAGTCTTAAGCGTAACTCTTGATAAGGAAGTTGATTGATGAAATTGGCATAATCTTACACTACAAAAAAACAGCATTTAGCGACTGACGAAGTCCGTTGCTAATCTATGTTATTTCATCGCTAAACAGGATTTGTGACCGATTTGCGATGGATTGTCGGTTGTTGCTATTTTGCTCGTTATGAATCTCTTAACGATAAAAAAATAAATCCGTCGCAAATTTAGCGACGCATTAGAGACGAATGATATTCGTTATCAGTCGTTTGTGACAGACTGGTTCGTCGTTATACTTATGTAGTTCGTTGCTAATTTCATAATTAATTTCGTCACTTCAAATAAACTTGCGACGAAATTTACAGAAATTCCGTCACTAGTCCGTCACAAAATATTATGTTATTTTTAGCCAGCATATTTGCCGCTAAAATGTTCCATTGCTAATCTGTCACCAATATTTTTTTATAGCAACGGCCAAATTGTCATTTAATTTGTTGCTAAAATATTACTAAATACCTCTAAAATAACAAATATTCATATAAAATAATATTTAGAAGGTTTAAAAGTTGTAGATAGCAAATTCCAAATCACATACTTTCGGTGTAAAACATCAAAAACAAATTATCAACTTTCTTAAGAGAACTTACATTCATCAACTATTGTCATAGCACAATTTGAACTTCTCAAAAAGACAGTCAACATAAAAAATTAAAGTTATAGGAGACTTATTAAGAAATACCCTCATCACTTGAAACTACGGGATCAACCTCCTCCTCATTAGAAGTAGCAATAGGCACCATGGGTGCCACAAGTGATGGATTGTCAATGGGAGTAACCACTTATTGTACCCGCTCCATATTAATCGGAAGAAAATTATTAGTAAGGGAAGGAATCATTTCCTTCACAAACACATTCATATTTCCTGTCGATGTTGATTGTGAAACTGAAGGTGCTACAGATGATGAGGCACAAATATTCTGCATCTAGTATGTTTTTGCTTTAGATCCAAGACCGTACATTCTTTTTCTCTTTTCTCCCCTGGCAGCTTGGTAGTATGCTTCACATTGATCAATATTAGACTGAGAGGTTGTTATCTCCCGTGATACTTCTTCATTTTTTACTGTAAAGAGAAAATATTAAAGATTGGGAATAAAATTAAAATGGAAGGAATAGGCAGAAACATACATAAGCCTTTTAGCTTAACTAAATGTGTTATACTCTTTAGCCAACTTACAATACATTTAAGCTTAGATTAAAACTGTAAGTTACATTTGTGACAACACAATATTCAAGAAAATATTCATGTCCCCAACAAACACATGAAGAAACAAGTTAGAAAGTATATATGAAACAAGAGTTTCCGGCATACCAACTAAGCAGCAGCCTCAGCTTGCTAGCTCAAAGGTTGGAAAACACATGAAAGGTTCTTGTAGAATGCACAAGTTTGGTAGAAATAAATTTTTCTATTGGAGATCTTGAAAAGCTAGTTTTGCTGAATCACAAGCACTATGGAAATTTAAGACTCTAGCAAAGAGAATTCGATTGGGAAAGCTTGAAATTTTCATTTTCTCAGGGTGTTTAAGTTAATAACATTCCCAGAAATAGCAGAGAAAATGAAGTTTGATTCACAAAATTTTATGAACTTGTAAAAAATAAACAACACACCTCCATGGTTGATTCATTTTTGAAGAATATGCACAAGGTAAGCACACTTCCAAGCCACAACATGAAAAATATCAAATGACTGGAGAGGCTTTTGTGTTTGTAGTTCAAATAACATTCTTTTCACGGTGCATGCAAGTAAAATTCAATAATTAAGGCTTATATGATGCATTGCAAAAACAGTTAGAAGCTTATATCTAGTTTCTTCATCTGACTAGATCCAGAAAAAAGTAAACTTGATGATTTAGTATATTTCCAGTATTAATTGACAGTGACACTACAGTTTGTTCCATTTCCTTATAATTTAATCAATAAGCTAACAGGCAAATAAGGAAGAAGATTGAGAAAGAAATGAAAAAGAAAAGATGATGCCAAGAACCAAGATTACATGAAGTCTACTTTGCAAGAGTCTGCAGAGGATTATGATAAACCTCAAAAAGAAGTACATTTGCATGTCTTAATACACTTCCAACAGCATAAATCAACATCAGTTACCCTTTTCTAAAAAAAACATAAACAAACGACATAAACCGACCATATATTCATATACTACTTCCAAAAGCATAAAAATACCATATATCTTAATACTACTTTCAACAAGATTTATATGTCTTAATACTACTCGAACAACATAAACCAACCATATCTTCATATATTCCAGCAACATAAACCACCATATCTTCATATACTAGAAATGAAATTAACCATTATGATAGACCTAAAAAAGAAATGTCTTTTTGCATTTTCTAAGTTTTAGAATTACATGGACAATCCGAGAGCGTTCACCAACAAAACATTTTCCATCATGAACATACATATGGATGTGCATGCAAATGTAACTCACTTAGTGTTGGATCTCGACCCATTTCAATAGCCCTTACAAAAGAAAATTAAAATCACTTTTCTGAGACAAAAAAATCTATTGCATAATATGTATTTAGATACAAAAGTATATATCAGAAAACCTAAAGATATTACTTATATAATTTGTGAAATATATACTCATAAGTTTCTTGCGATGTTCTCCAATTGAGATAGCGCCACCTGTGTGAGTCCCAGCGGCAACTTCACGGCCGCCTCAACGATTCTTTGCATTTGTTTCTAACTTTTTAAAAGACTCCTCACTTCTCCAAAGTTGTGTCCATTTTTCCCAAACATTCTCAGGTACAAAACCTGGCCTAACTCCTCCCCATTTTATTTTAGAAATAAAATTTATGTATTTTATGACCGCCTTGACCAACCAATCTTTCTTCACTTCACTTTCACTAATAGAAACGTCCCAATAGATTTTTTTCTGAAATAAATTTTGAAAGTAATATATCAATATCCTATCTTCAAGTATGAATACACTTTCCAAACTTATCTATGATGAAAATTAATACCTTAAATTCTCCAAAGTAACCATCTTTTACATTGTTTGAAACACTTTTCCCATTGACTCTATTGGAATCAACATCATTTCTATAAGACTTGGTTATGAAACTAGAGAACATTATAGAAGGTTCCAACCTGTGTCAATTTGAAGACATCATTTTGGTGTAATTGGAGGTGCCTCTGAGATAGTTGGGATGTTACTTTGAACTGATGTTTCAACGGTTGGGGTACCACCTTGTTGAGGAGAAACTATAGTGGCATAGGAATAGTTGGCATGCTTACATGAATATCATGACTACTCCTACCAAAGTACTTCCCACGAACTCTGTCTCGAGCCATATCTATAAAATGATATAAGAGTGTAGTTGGCTTCCGAAAAAATGTACTATCATGTCTAAATAAATAAACTTTCAGTGATGTTGAACTACAAACACAACAGGCATGGGAGATACTTATCCAATATCAAAACAAAATACAGTCAGACCCACATAATATCATGTTCTATAAGAATGAAAGAAGAGTAGCAAATGACTATCACAAAAAAAAAAAGCAAGTAAAATTTTTTTTCATAGTGTGATTTTTTTCCCTTGTGTATGCTTATAAACACTTACTTGATATCTCATGTGAATGAGTCCATTTAACATGATTCATATGATATTTCATTGGAAAAAACTCTCAATATTTCTTTGCACACATTAGTTGTCATTCATTCAAAAATATGGAAACAAAAATTAAGTTTTGGAACTATGATATGTCAGATTTATGACTGTTTTATTTATAATCCTTCCTTTCTTTAGTAGGAAGCTTTATACCTATTTCACAAGTGCGGAAGGATGTAGTGGCTTGTTTCCTAAATGATGTTGAGTGGAAAACAAGTGAAAATATGTTTCCTTACAAGATGTTATGAATTAATCAAAAGGTAAATATATATCGAAAAATCTCCTAAAGTTAAACCACTGATCATCAAAAATACACAGTTTCGAAAATTTCTTACTAGGAAAGCTGAAAAGCTTACAAGTTTTAAAAAAACTTAGATTAAAAAATAATTTTTTTCCTTACTGATGAATTCTAATTACAGTCAACTTACAGAATAATAAGCATTATATTTCCAATAAAGTTACCGAAATATTCTTATTTCAATCAAGATGTTAAAGCATTCTAAGACCACCCAGCTTACTTTAGAGTATAAACTTTACTTCTTTTATAAATAAGGAACTAGTAGTACAAGCATACAAATAACAAAACACCAAACACATAGAAAAATCAACAAGTCCTTCAATAGAAATTCTTTTCATGAGGTTTGAAAATGGGAACAGTGAGAAGGATGACAATGGAGAGAAAAGCAAAAAAGGGAAATAGAACGCTTAATCGATGTCAATGTCTTTCTTGCAGTTTCACGTACACCAGATGTCAATGTCTTTCTTCGGAGACAGAAAGTTGAGACGGAAAACATGGTTAGATGAAAGAGTTCACGTATATTCAAACACATGATATGCATATGTATTTGCGGAGAGGCAAGGGAACAACATGAGGGAGATGCTATTCACCTTCAAACAAGTAGTAAACTAAAGCACAAAAACTGCCACGCTAAAATCAGCAACAAACTATACATGGCAAGGGAACAACATGACAGGCGAGTTGTCACACAGTAAATGACGCTCGAATGCTTTCTCAATCTAAATAACCAACTGGGGGACACTGGACTCTCCATCCAACGACATCTAACTTATTATTTATAAGCTCTGAGGCAAGTCAACATTAACACTAAAGTGACCTGAGGAGCTCTTAATCCTCATGCAAATAACTAGACCACCAACATATTGAAATTAAGGAAAAAGAAGTTGAGCTGAACTTCACAAAAACATTTGCATTTCTGCTACATGATTTTATAAGACACGATGTTAAGTCAGAGAAGCTTCAATTATAACTACAGTAGATAGTTTTATCAACTTAGTAACTATGCTCCACTATAAAATTTAGCTACTAGGAAGTCCATTAAAAACAACTCCAAATGGTAAACTCAAGCTAATGAGATCATGCATTTCGTAACTAGGTCATTCATCAAAGACCTAACGGACGCACATGCCTCATATACGAAGAACAAAACTGCTTAAATTAATCACTAAGTTCATAGAAAACTTCACAAGGTAGATAAACTAGCACATTACAAGAACTCAACTAACGTGTGGACAACAGTGGGGAGGCCAGAACAGAGGATGCTATCTTTCCCTCCTACCCATGGTATCATTAACACAACATCTATTTCTATAGTCAACACACATATAATAAGTGAAATCTCAACTATTTTCTATCAAGTATCGGACATCCTGACAACTACACTACACTATGGAATGGAACAACTCAACTCGAAGAGAGAAAGCAAGAGAAGGGCTGAAACATGAAGGTTCATCAATCCATAAATCAACATCAACCACATGTCAATGGCAGCTTAATTGAGCTAGCTTCTAGTTGGGTTAGCTATTTATCCGTATAGAGTAGATGAAGATAAATATATTTTGTAAGAAGAATCACCAAACAAAACTCAATCTCACAATGGTAAGAATTTCAGCTAAAATGAAAAAAAAAACTTTTTTTTTGCAAATATCACTTCCACCCCTTTCAAGGGATCACGAAACCATAGCACAACCCTATTTCTAGAGGAGATGAACATATATGAAAAAGAGAAATTACCTTTCACTTGAAGCAGCAAAAGAGTGGAAACATTTCTAGACTAAGGATGAGGGAGACGGAGAGCTGAGACGATGGGAGCTGAGACGGCGGAAGCTGAAACAGTCTAAGGAAGAAAACCCTATTTTTTAGGGAAAAGGTTTTGTAGTTTCTTATTTTGTTATGAGATTAAGAAATTTCTCAACTTAGTTAAAATAATTTTGCAACAAACTTAGTGACGGATTATGACATCCATCCCTAATAAATAATTATATATATTTAGATTAAATTCTAGCGACGAATTTTTCCATCAAAATATAATTAAAATTTCATAAAAATACATTTATAAATCTAGCAACGCTTTTTCGTCACAAATTCTGTCACGGAATATTAATAAATTTTGTCACACTTACTTTGTTGCAAAATTCGTAGCGAAAATTAGGGCAACAATTTTTTCCGCTATTTTTTAGCGACCAAAAAAATGTTCCATCACCAATCTGTCGCTATATTGTAACTCAAAAAATTATTAGTAATTTTTGCAATGGAATAACTATTCAGTTGCTAATCCGTTGTTATTTAGTGACGAGATATAGTCAGTCGCTAATATTCATTGCTAAACACTGTTTTTTTTAGTAGTGTAATCTTAAGTAGTCTTAAGGATTATTTAGGTAAGCTTGAGGAGGGTGTATGGGCGGTCTCTTCTTGATTTATTTAAGTAAGTCTTAGGATAACCTTTGGGAGGAGGATGTCATGCTACATGATTTGAAGTGTTTCTAATGCTAATATGTGGGTTACTTGATATATAACGTATATGTGAGATTGGTGTTAAATGTGGTTCTTATACTTCTGATATGAAATTTTCTTTTAAAAGAGAATGTTTTATACAAATGTCCTTTAGCATGATTTTATGCATTACACCATACTTTGTGCATTCTTATGTACTAATTTCATATATTTTGTCTGTCTCTATAAGTGTAGGTGGCATTTAAGGGGGTACATGAAGAGAGGCTTGGATCTTAGCATTTCATTCAAGCAAGTATTGGTATGTCCTCACAAGATTTGAGGATATCACTATGTTTAGATTTCTTTGCTAAAGACATTGTAATAGACTTAGATATTTCTATATTTTAATGTATGTCCCAAGATATTCATGTGTCTAAGATGGAGACTTGAGAGTTAGCCTTTCCTTATGATTTTCTATGAAAGATATTTTGAAGTATTATTAGTTGTTTATGTAAAGTTTTAATTCTGTACTACTTTTCATATATGTTATGCAATGAATGATGTCGAAGGGCTTATATGAGACCTCCGAAAGGTCAAATACGTCGTGCCACGACATGAGGAATGCCCTATCTTCTAGGGTATACTTGTGGGTCATGACAACAATGGAGGCTGCAATTTGTACATTTTCCTTGTGAATATCCAAATATAGTAAGTATATACAAATTTTGTTTTTTATACATTTAGGAATTTTTCAGAACTTCATTTGTGTATTTCGCTGGCCAATATAAAATTAGAGTAATTTATTATAAATTTTTCATAAAATATGTACAAATCTATCTATGCTACCTTAAAAGCATGAACTCCTAACTTGAATGTCAAATTACTATAATATCTCTATCTTAGGTTGTGAGTTTTTTGATGAGTTATGACTTTTCTGATAAGTTGTGACTTTTTCCAAAGGGTTGAGATTTTTCTTTGAGTTGTGACTTTTCCAAAGACTTGTGACTTTTTCGATAAGTTCTGACTTTTCCAAAGGGTTGGGACTTCTCGGAAATGTCATGACTTTTCAAATAAGCCATAAAAATATTTATTCATACTACCTTTTGTTGACTATAAATAGAGAGACTTCCTCCCATATTTCAACAATCTTTTAATCTTCTACTCTTCTTCTTCTTGCATTTTAATTTTTTTTTGTGTAATTTATTAGCATTGGGTGAGTTCAAAGTTAAGAGGAATATGAGGTGTCACTATTCTAATGAAGTAAGTCTTTCTATCCTAAGCGTGTATATTCCGTACCCTTGAGTACTTGAGGAAAATAATTTTGATGATATAATGATTATTTTTTTGCTTAATATATGTAACACTGTGTAATGTTCCAATATATGAAGTTAACATGATGTAATCTAAATACATTCATTTTTTATAACAGTTTCTCTTGTGATGTATATATATGCTTCTGAATATATTTTTCCAAAATTTAGAGAATTTTCACGATTTATTTTTTATGCTTAAGACAAAAAAATGACTTTATTTATCAATGCTACTTAAGTGATTTAGATTGTCTAGAAGTTCTCGTCAAATTATTTATTACTATATAGCCCTTGTTTTACTAATTTACTATTTTTTTTAATATTTCAATATTTTAGACGAAGAAAAGTTCATATGACTTATAATAACACAGTTGATGTTTATATTAGTTTAATTTTTATTATTTACATAATAGCTTATTCTTTTAGATAAATATTATCATTAATGCATATATATATATATATATATATATATATATATATGGGGCAAGCATTTGTATTTAGCTTAAAGTTTTATATATGTCAAAAATGTATTATCAAGTTAACAAGATCTTCTTACTTCAAAATATATTATTTTAAAATGTTTCGAGTTCTAATTTTTTAAAAAAAATCTCACAAGAAATGTGAAAGTATGTGAATATATGTAAGTATAAAATTTATTAGAAATTCGTTATTGCACATTAATTCTTTAGTTATGACATTATAAATTCTCTTAGTTATTATTACTAATTATTGAACCGTTCTTCACACTCTTTTACATTTTTATTTATAATATTATAAATTTCATAGTAATTACATTAATTATTTCTATCTTTAAACTTTTTTATATTAACATTTGACCAATTTTTCATATTATTATATCGCCCATATATGTGCGATAAACGGTGTTGCTATATTCCTTTGACAAATCATGCTTGGTTGAATAAATTGAAAATCGTTAAATTATTGAATTATATATTTGTTGGATGTAAGATAAACATGTGATTATATATATGATTTCACAAATATAATATATTATTTAATTTTTTATTTTTTATTTTTTCGATTAAAAAATGAAATCTTTCTCAATTAACTATGGACAATCAATTTTTGATTTATGTACACAGTCAATCAGGATGTCAAATATGAGAGGCAACAACATGAACGTCATCTATTATATTATAACTTATAAAATAAAAATTAATATACAAAAAATAGTTCTAAAATATGAAATGTAGTTGTTCTTTCCACATGTTCATATGACATCTAATCAATTAAATGTGAAATACATGTGCAAAGTTTTGGGTATGTAGCAAGAGTTAATGAGAAATAGAGGGAAGATGACAAGGGAGGAACTTGGAAAGTTGAGAACTTGAAGAGTCCTCTTATGCTTTTGTGAAAAGACATATTTCCATCATTGGCGGTGGAACGAAAACTAGAAGAGTTTAAATATTGAAATACTTCTATTAATTTTTAAAAGAGTGGAAAGAGTGACCCCCCCCCTACTTCGTCGTCGCTCACTCGACTTTGGCTTTTGCTTTGGAAAATGAGTGATCGAGAGATTAGAATTAGTTCCTCTTACCTCTATATACCATTCATTTTTCAGACTTTTTCCTTAAGAATTTTTCGGACTTCTTCTTCTGCACAAAAATTTCTTCATTTACTTTATTGTTGTTGAGTGGTTTGCTGACATCAGAGTTTTGTATATCAATACGCTGAGAGTTTTGTATATCAATACGCTGGTGATTGAGATCATTTTGGGAGGACATATTCCAAATCAAACCTTGGATATTAGAGGGGAATAATTTCCTTAAGGGGACAGACACTATGCATTCAGTGGGCATAATTTTATTTTGTTCTAATTTTTCCAGATTTTTGTATGTTTACATATTCCAGTTTTTTGCGAATTAATTTATGTACATCTTTCTTACTAGTTCTTTGAATGTTGGTAACTTTGTGTTTCTGCAATGTTTTGTTGGAATAAGTAGTTCTATTTTTTTTAACACAGATTGACAACGATATTAAGGAAATCAGATTTTTATTTTAATCTGTGTTTCTGATGGAGACAAAAACCTTTGTGGTTTTATACTCATTTAAGTGTGCAATTTTAAGTTATTTGTTACTGAATCTGTATCGATTTTGTTTATCAGAAATGACGAAAAACAATGTTATAATGGTTGTCGCTGCACCAATCCGAACTATTATACCACTAGCAGAGAAACCGAGAAAATTCTCTAGTGCTAATTTCAAAAGATGGCAGCAACGAGTATTTTTCTGGCTTACCACTCTTGGTTTGCAGAAATTTATCAATGAAGAAACTCCAGTGCCTGCTGCTGAAATGCCAAACAGAGGAAAAATTATGACTATAGAAGCATGGAAATAGACAGGCTTCCTATGTAAAGGCTACATCTGAGTGCTTTAGAAGATGACTTATATAATGTCTATAGTACAATAACAACTTTGAAAGAATTGTGGGATGCACTTGAGAAGAAATATAAGGCAGAAGATGCATGCTTGTAAAAGTTGTGGTTGCAAAGTTTTTAGACTATAAAATGGGAGATAAAAAAACTTTTGGATCACAAGTGCGGGAACTTCAACTTATTTTCCATGATCTGATTGCTGAAGATATGGTAGTAAATGAAACTTTTTAAGTGGATGCAATGATCGAGAAGTTGCCTCCTTCATAGAACGACTTCAAGAATTACCTAAAACATAAGCGAAAGGAAATGAAGCTCGAAGATCTTGTGGTTCTTCTCAAGATTGAGAAAGATAACAAAACCGTCGAAAAGAAGTCTCGTAAGAGTTCGACAATCATTTGAATTAATATACAAAAGTCAGAACTGGCCAAAAAGAAATTCAAAGGTAACTTTTATAATTGTGGTAAGGCTGGTCATAGGTCTTCTAACTGTCGTACTCCCAGAAAGGACAAGGTCAAAGGCAAAGGCAAAACTCAAGCAAACATCATGGAAGAAATGGAAGATGCAGATGACTTGTGTGCAATGATTTCAGAGTGTAACTAAGTTGAAAATCCAAGAAGTGGTTTCTCGACTCAAGTGCCACTCGACATATTTGCTCTGCGAAATAAGTCTTTGCAATGTACACTCCTCTTGAGTACGATGAAGATTTGTTCATGGGAAACACAACAACAACAAGGATTGCAAGAAGTGGAAAAGTAATGTTGAATGACATCCGACAAGGTGTTAACTTTGAACTGTGTTATGCATGTCCCTGCTATTAGGACGAATTTAGTTTTTGCTGCACTACTTGTTAAGAATGGGTTTAAGTGTGTCCTAGTTGATGACAAAGTTGTAGTAAGTAAGAATGAGATGTTCATAGGAAAGGGCTACCTCAATGAGGGTCTTTTCAAACTAATGTAATGGTTGTCAACAGTATCAATAAGAATTCTGCTTCTATTTACTTATTGGAGTCAAATGATTTAAGGCATGCCCGTTTGGAACATGTAAATTATAAAGCCTTGCGAAAATTGATTACTCTAGAAGTATTGCCTGATTTTAAATGTGATAAATCGAAATGCGAAATTTATATAAAAAGTAAGTTTGTTAAACATCCTTATAAGTCTGTTGAGAGAAATTCAAAACCTTTAGACTCAATTTAGACAGATATGTGCGATAAGAAGTTGACACCATCTCGTGGTGGAAAAGTATTTTATAATTTTAATTAACGATTGCACTCGATTTTGTTTTGTATATTTGCTTAATAGTAAAGATGAAGCAATTGATGCACTTAAGCAATGCAAAAGTGAAGTGGAGAACCAATTGAATCTAAAGATAAATATGACTCGCAGTGATAGGGGTGGAGAATACGAATTTCCGTTTGCAGATATATAAATGGAATATGGTATTATTTATCAAAATACTTCACTTTATACACCAAGTCAAATGTTTAGCGGAACGGAAGAATAGAACATTTAAGGAAATGATGAATTCTTTGATAATCTGTTCTGGTTCACTGCGAAACCTTTGGGGGAAAGCCCTCATTATGGCCAATAAGATACTCAATAGGGTACCCCGTAGCAAAACGCAATCAATTCCATATGAGTTGTGAAAAGGAAGGAAACTCAACTTGAAATATTTCAAAGCGTGGGGTTGTCTATCCAAGGTTGAGGTTCCCTTACCTAAGAGGGGTGAATATTTGACCCGAAATGGTGGATTTTGTATTTATTGAATATGTTGTGAACAATAAGGCCTGTCGATTTTTGGTTTGCAAATGTGATAATCCTGAGATTCATGTTAATATGATAATTAAATCAGATAATGCATAGTTTTTAAACATATTTATCCGTATAAAATTGAATGTGAGTCGACAAATGAAAGACCTAAACGACCACTAAAATAATCAACGGAAAATACACTACCTAGTGAGGATCCTAAGCGTAGCACTCGCCAACAAAAATCCACCTCTTTCAGACCAGATTTTTTGGCACTATTGCTTAAAAATAAGCCTCAAGCAGTTAAAACAACTATGTCTTCGTCTAAGTCAACTTATTGGAAAGAAGCTGCCAATAGTGAGATTGAATCAATTTTAAGTAATCATACTTGGAGATTAACTGATCTTTCTCCTAAAATAAACCTCTAGAATCAAAGTGGATATTTTAAAGAAAAGTGAAAGTTGAGGGGACTATTGACAAATATAAGTATAGTCTTGTAGTTAAAGGATACATACAAAAGGAAGGTCTGGACTACTTTGACACATACTCTTCAGTAACAAGGATAACATCAATTAGAAAATAGCACTAGCGGCAGTATATGATCTTAAAATCCATCAAATGAATGTAAAGACAACCTTCTTAAATGGAGAGTTGGAGGAAGAAATTTACATGAAACAACCTGAAGGTTTTGCAGTTTCCGGTGAAGAAGAGAAAGTATGCAGACTTGTGAAGTCGCTTTATGGGCTCAAGCAAGCACACAACAATGACATGCTAAATTTGACCAAACAATGTTGGCAAATAGATTCAAAAATAATGAATGTGATAAGTGTGTTTACATTAGAAATATTCTTATCATGAAGTCATTGTTTGTCTGTATGTTGATGACATGTTAATAATGAGTAACAATATTGATGATATAAATGCTACAAAGTGCATGTTGTCTAGAAAGTTTGATATGAAGGACTTAGGAGTTACTGATTTGATCTTAGGGATCAGGATTCTCAAAATTTCTCACGGACTAGCATTATCTAAATCTCATTATATTGAAAGAGTATTGGATAAGTTCAAGTACTTGAATTTCAATGTTATCAAAACTCCAATTGATTTAAGCTTTATATTTCAAAAAAAAAAATGAAGGTGAAAGTGACTCTCAATTGGAATATGCCAGAGTGTTGAGAAGTTTGATGTATATTATAAATTGTACGCGATCAGATATAGCATGTGGTATTATCAAACTGAGTCGGTTCACTAATATTCCGAATCAAACTCATTGGACGATAATGAAACGTGTGCTAGGGTATTTGAAACATACACAACACTATGCTTTGTATTATAATAAATATTATGTCGTGATTAAAATATATAGTGATGCAAATTAGATCACTGATTCAAATGAAGTAAAATCCACAAGTGGTTATGTGTTTACACTTAGTAGAGGAGCAGTCTCTTGGAAATCGTCTAAATAGACATGTATCACTAGCTCCACAATGAATTTGAATTTATTACTTTAGATAAGACTGGTGAAGAAGCTGAATAACTCCAGAAATTTTTAGAGGATATTCCATTTTCACCCAAACCCGTGGGACCTATTGCATACATGCGATAGTCAAGCAGCAATAGGTAGCGCATGGAGCGTCATGTACAAAAGGAAATCTCGTCATATAAGATGAAGAAATTACACCGTAAGACAACTGCTCTAGTGAAATTATCACAATTGACTATGTGAAGTCAAGCGATAATGTGTAAGATCCACTAACGAAAGGCCTAGTGAGAGAGGCAGTTGAAAGATTATCTAAGAGAATGAGTTTACGGCTTAGGACAAGTCAGCATGGCGGTAACTCTATCTAGCAGTCTGGAGATCGCAAGAGCTAGATTCAAGGAGAAAAATAAAGTTATGACTGATAGTTCGACATTTTCAATCTACTCAATCCATTCTCATGATGAAGACAATGTTCAAGAATAAGATTAAGACTTTAAGGCTTGTTAATGAGCTAATAAAGCTTAAGGTTTTTAATTATTTGCTAAGTTTGGAAAATTTGACCAAATAGTGTATCTACAAGATAACATGGTTAAAAACCACCTATGTGAGTGTGAAGTGTAAGTTGATACAAAAAGAATTTTATGTCAAAAGTCTATTCTCTATACACTCATGAAACCAGAAGGTATTCATGGCTAAAACGAACACAACCGTAAGAACCATAAACAGTAAAGAGTTAATTGTGTGACATATGGTTGTCTAGGTATACACCAAAGGTCGACGGTTCAAAGATATCACCTCTAACGATTGACCGAGTATATTCGACATATGTTTACTACGAAAAGTCCAAAGGAAAACCTTCGACATATGTTTACTACGAAAAGTCCAAAGGAAAACCTACTTATCCAGACGCAATCAATCATTCCTTGTAAAGTACACACTTATCCGTGAATTCCTATGTTATAACCATTCTCCATTCATGTGGGGGATTGTTGAATATGTAGCAAGAGTTAATGAGAAATGGAGGGAAGATGAAAAGAGACGAACTTGAAGAGTTGGGACTTGAAAAGTCCTTATATGCTTTAGTGAAAAGATAATTGTTCCTCATCGATGATGCAAAGAAAAATAGGAGAGTTTAAATATAGAAACACTCATATTAATTGTTAAAAGGGTTGGAAAGAAAGACCCCCTCACGTCGTCGTCGTTGCTCGCTCGACTTCGACTTTGGAAAATGATCGATGGAGAGATTATTTTTTGGACAAAGTTTGTTTTAGCTATTTAGTTAATTAATTCAATTAAATTAAATGGCCAAAACGTTTCAATTAATTAGTTAATTAGCAGAAACGTTTCAATTAATTAGTTGATTGATCGATTCGGATCCGCGCAGGCCCATTTTATTTTGATTCTTTCCCGTTTTATTTGAATTTTCCGTCGTTGGAAGTGACTGTTTTGAAAGGTAGCAACTTGTAGGAACAACCATGACCGTTTGAAAGATTGCAACTTTCATGAACGGTCGTGTGGATTTTGAAAGGGTTGCAACCTTTCAGAACCAGTTATTTTTGCCTATAAATACCATTCATTCTTCAGACTTTTTTTTTGCGAATTTTTCTGACTTCTTTTTTTTGCACAAAAATTTCTTCGTGTACTTTAATACTATTGAGTGGTTCACTGACACCAGAGTTTTGAGTATCAATATGATGGTGATTGAGGTCATTTTATCCTGGGAGGACATATTCCAAATCAAACCTCGCATATTAGAGGGAGATAATTTCCTTAAGGAGAAAGTGTGCATTCAGTGGGCTTGATCTTTTTATATTCTAATTTTTAGATTCCGGTACCTTTACAAATTTTTATTTTTTGTGAATTAATTTCTGTTCATCTTTCTTGCTGGTTCTTTAAACTTTAGTAACTTCGTGTTTCTGCAAAGTGTTGTTGTTGGAATCAGTAATTCTATTTTTTAAACATAAATTAGCTACTCAAAGTACATCTGGTTAGATGACAAGAAAAATACAAAATAAATATTGTCTTTAAAGTAATATTAGTGAGACCCAAATAATAACATGATTGAACCTCATTAAATTGAAATAAATATATACATCATTGCATTTAACTAATAAAATTTTTCATTGATTATCTTCTTAGGTTCGCGCGAATAAGTACATCTGGTTAGATGACAAGAAAATTACAAAATAAATATTGTCTTTAAAGTAATATTAGTGAGACCCAACTAATAACATGATTGAACCTCATTAAATTGAAATAAATATATACATCATTGCATTTAACTAATAAAATTTTTCATTGATTATCTTCTTAGGTTCGCGCGAATAAGTACATCTGGTTAGATGACAAGAAAATTACAAAATAAATATTGTCTTTAAAGTAATATTAGTGAGACCCAACTAATAACATGATTGAACCTCNTATATATATATATATATATATATATATATATATATATATATGATGATGATTCACAAAATCTACATAATTATTTTGTGCTAAGCTTATTATTCAAATATTCTCTTAAATAAGTACTATTTAATGTAACATATATTTTCAGAATTGACAATCACGCGCAACACACGTGTCAATGCACTAATAACTAGGATAAACATATACAAAATTTTAAATTTATACAAATAAAAATTAAATTATACAAATTTTAAAATTATATAAATTAAACGAATAATAAAATTAAAAATATTATAACCACAAATTACAATTTTCTTAAACGATAGGTATAGTACCTAATATAGGTTCCATAATTTTCCCTAAAATTAATACATTAATTAATATCTAAAAGTATAACTTTGAACTTAGCTCATAACCAAACTACTCCCAAACTGCCCTACATAATTCTCGTCCATCTTTGACACAAGAATCTTGTGAACAAATATGTAATGTCATAAATTTGCTGTTGTTGCCCCCTACAATTTAAACAATAATACCAAAGAGGGAAACAAAACGCCCCCACAGTTTACAAAAACTAACATATCCACCCTGCCAATTTTCTTCTTCACTGTTTCTTTTATCTACAAACAACCATTTCAATTTTCAACACTATTGACTTCACGAGTCGACTTTTTTTTTGTTTCACCCACTACCCAGCGCAATAGTGTGGGACTGTCCTTTTCTGTCTCTTCTCCATTTTTCTCTCTCTACACACACGGCACAGTTATGGTGTCATTGTGCTAAACAGTAGATAGTTGGTTTAAGCTTTCATGGAAATAAGTAAGAGAGAGAAAAAAAGTGTGCATCGCTTCCAAGGTAAGCTATTATAGTTAGAGAGAGAAACAGATTATCCAATCCAAACACAATCTTCTCACCTAAAAGTGATATTCTGAGAATAATGCTGTTTTTTTATCACCTACTTTTAGATCTTAAACTAAAGTGAAGATTAAGGTATTTTTCTCCAATCTCAACTCTAAATGCATGCAATTATTCACTTTTATACCTTTTCTTTTTGCTAATTTGAGTCTATAAATGTAGGTTTTGATTGTTCTGTTTTTTTTTTTTTTCAGATTTTATATTTATCTGTTTTGTTTCCATGGATAAATTTCTGTAGATAAAAATGGCGACTAAACAAGCTTCGAAATTCCAGAAATTGAGCTCAAGAGTAGCGAATTCGCCTACGTCATCAACAACATCGTCATCTAAGCAGTTTCCAGAACATTCTATAGATGGTGTGAGCTCCCCGGCTTCCTCATCAGCTAGGAGTAAGCCGCAGTTTTATTACTCGGAGAGTGTGTCAGTAGAGACAGAGAGACCCAAAGAGAATGTTACGGTGACAGTGCGTTTCCGACCTCTAAGGTGGAATTGACTTTACTCATCAGTTTTTGAAATTGGCATCGTTTTTTTCGAAATTAATTTGGTCGTTAATGTGATTAGCCCGAGGGAGATTCGACAAGGGGAGGAAATCTCATGGTACGCAGATGGAGAAACTATTGTTAGAAATGAGCGTAATCCTTCACTTGCTTATGCATATGGTATGTCTTGATGTATATTCCCATTCTTTCTGTATAGTATAGACAATGCACTGTTCTTATTTAGAAACATAAGAGTTAGCTTCCTTATTGCTTGGATGCTACTAGTTCATATCTTTCTATTCCCCTATTATTCAACCAAGAATTGTATTCAGTTAGCACTTAAATTTATGACTTTAGTCAAAAATTTCTTTTTATGGTTTATCAACTCCAAATCACTTTGTTAAGGCTAGATGTATTAAGTATCTATTTAGCTGGCAGAATGCGTCCCTCTACATAACTGACAATTTTTTTTTTTGAATTTTGTTTGCTCCCTAGTTTAAAATAGCCACTCATATGATGGAGCTAACTCGTTACATTTTGTAATGTCTTTTGTACAGCCATTCATCTTCTTGATGCCATCATATGAAGTTATTTACTTCATCAATAAAAGAATTCACCATTTCTACTGATATAGAAATGTTTGTCAACTACGTCATAATATTATGAAGTGCAGCAGTACTTGCCAAAAAATAAAATAAAATAAAATATTTAGTGCAATAGTAATGTTTGTAACATACCTGAGCAAATGATAAATTAGCATGCCAAATCAACAAATTGTTGAAATACTAATTTGCATTCAATGGTAGAAAGGGGAACTTAATCATATATCCGGTTACAACATTTTCAAATGATTCCGCAAAAAAAAAATAAAATAATCACCAATTGCTTCATCCTGAATGCTGCTTAAGGTATATGAGTTCCTTTAGCTAGAAAGAACAAGAAGTTGAAACTTGAGCCACTTCGTCAATTGAGGTCATCTCAAGGAATTGGGTCTGTGACTGAAGATTTAGCATAAGGACTTTCAGCATCCTATATCGGACATACTTGATTGTTTGAATCAGGTGTTTGATTGTTTATTGCAGCTTTAGTGTTTCACAGTAGTTAGACTGTTTGCGTTCACTATTCACTACCAGACTGCTTATTTCAGCAAAACTATAATCATTATTCGGTCTTATTTCTTTTTGTGTATTGAGTCTGACAATTGTTTCAATGCCTGATTGTGAGACATGCTTGTCTTGTCCATTATAATGCCTTGGTCCTTCTGTACCTAACTATTCTCATAGGCTAACTAACAAATGTGGTTGACTCTCTACAGATAGGGTTTTTGGTCCTACCACCACAACACGTCATGTCTATGATGTTGCTGCACAACATGTTATTGGTGGTTCCATGGAAGGCATAAATGGTATGTAGCTCTTATCTTATGATCAAGGATTATGTTTACACAAGTAAATGGAGTTTATGTAGCCTTGGATGTGCATTTGCTGCTCATGAACACTACCATTTTTGCTTGCATATTTTTCTGATAATCGATACTACAAAAGAATACAAAAAGCTGACAATGTTATAGTGGAATGCTCATTTGACTTAGAATAAGTGCCTATCAAATGCAAATACCTGTGTTAAAGAGAAGTGGCAGCCAGCATGAAACCTTTGCCATATATGGCATGTCTTGTGGCTTTCAGTGAGCAAGCTACCAGAAAGTTAGTTGAGGGATGATATTTTTTCCATTGAATTTGACCTGTAGTTAAAACTCTGTTAGGTAGCTGGTTTATCTGTAGCAACCACTACTTAGAGGGTGTTTTCCTTGTCCAAAGTAATTTCAGTTTCTTGAAAAGATCTTCTTATCTTTCTTTTCGCTGTGATGTCTGGGCTAACTTGAATGCATCTTGACTAATTCCATGGGTTCCTGCTACCTCACCACCGCCATCACGGTAGCCGTGTCGATCAAAGCTTGGACAGATAGGAAGAGCACCTAGTATTTTTTGCCTCTTCTGAGATTGAACCAAAAGATCTTCTTATCTATGATCTTCCAAACTTCTAAAGCGTAAGCTGCATCCATGACCTAAAACAGTCAATAGCTTATTAACTTTACTTATCAAACCAAAAGAAAAAAGAAAACGAAAAGAAGAAAGGCAGTGTAAAAAAAGAATAACTTGAGCTGAAGGTGAAGTAAGGTTCCTGTAAATGATACTTGTATCGAAATAGGGCTTTTGTCAAATCCAGTTAACTATCAGTAACTGTGACCTGAGAGAATATATCAGATCAATCTTACAGATTGAATGCTAGAATACTAGTATGTAATGTAGGCGTAAGATATATCTATATTCAAAACACTACTTGACAAGATTTACCAACTTGACTGGGATCAAGGAATTGTGATTCATAGCAAGTAGTGGCATTTAAACTGGAGGAGCTGGCTAATATCATGGGCTGCTCCTTTTCTTGTATATAGGTATCACAATTTTACTGATTTTTGGAATGAGTTTCCTTCAAATCCTTGGATGAAATTTGAGAGGCTGATATTTCTCATTTTCAGTCAGATATTCATCCTTGTTTTTTCAATTGCAGGCACGATCTTTGCGTATGGGGTTACAAGCAGCGGGAAAACCCATACCATGCATGTAAGATAATTGTTTCCACATTGTTGATTTTATCTACTGAGAGCATATCCTTTCCTCTTCCATCATGTATCTCTGTAAACATACTTCTGTTAGTGTACATGTTGAACATGATTTTGACTTTGTGTGTGAATGAAATAAATAAGCCATTTTCTCTCGAAATTTATGTATGGATAATAAACATGTTGCAGTCATACTCATGCCACTCATGGAAGGTTGGACTGAGTAGCTGCCAAAGGAAATGTAGACTATCCCTAAAAGGAAAAAGAAAAAATTATCTAAAGAATACATATGAACTTACTTGACAAAAGAAAATATCTAAAGGAACCGTTATAAAATATCATATTAAAGAAATCAAAAATCAGGTAACAAACTGGATTAGATGAAAAGTCCTTCATAGGTAAAACACTCTGTTCTTTCTTATTTTTTTAATTGGTTCTACATTTGTGCTAAAGAAAGAAATAAAGATTAAATTCCTTCTCAAGAAAAAGAAATAAAGATTAAATTTGGCTAGAATCTAGTTATCATAGAAAGGATTTAAGACAACTCAACTTCACTTTTTTGTAGTAACTATACCACACGAAAATATCTGTTACTGCTTCTGGTCCTTATTTCATGTGGGGATAGTTACTACAAAAAAGTGAAGTTGAGCTGTCTTAAATCCTTTCGATGATGACTAGGTTGTAGCCAAATTTAATCTTTATTTCTTTTTTTAGTCAGGAACTTCGTGAGTGCATAAAAGAATTGACTAAAGGAGTGAAGCTATTCCTCAAATGTATAAAGCTAGGCTCTATCCCTTCAAACACCCTTCTATTTTTCTTTTGGATACGTGAACATTTTATAAGCTAAAGAAGCACCAAGATTTTGCAGTGACTACATCAGGAGCCTTACAAGTATTTCAATTTCATATCCAGGAACCTTCCAAAAACTCAGTTCCTACCTACTCTAACCTGGGAGATAACTGAGAATACTCGAAGAAGCTCTCTACAGCATATACATTTTGCATGTTGCACCAAAAGGCTAAGATGAGTAAAGAAATTGAACTTCAACTTGTGTGTGTGCTCTCTTTTGCCTCCAAAACATTTAAGATTCCTTTATTTCCAAATGACCCACCTAATACTATTTTACTGATAGTCTTTGATGCTCGCTGCTCCTTCCCTATTCAAATAAATGGCGATTAAGGATATACTTTGAGTCTCATCTCGAACTTTTGATTTCGTCAGATGGAGTTATTATTTCCTCACCTCTTATGTAACCTTGTTCCAGTACTGTTGGAAGAAAGCCAAAAAGAAACCATCAGATCCCTAGGAGTTTTCTCTTGTTTTACAGCTATTCACCACCTCCCTTACCTCCTCTTTCCTTATGTCCCTCTCCAGCCATTCCCTCATCCCTCTCCTTATTGTTCTTGTACTTTCTCCTTATCTGCTTAAATTTGTTCCCCCTTTACAACACCCTCGGTGCCGGTGCTTCCCTTTGGCCAGCGAACCCGGGAAGAAATCAGATGCCCCTAGCCGTGGGACTTCCAGTGTTGTTACTACTCTTGCTCTCCACTGCCCAGTCCTCTGTAGCTTCAGCTGATCCAACCCATATTGGGAAGCTTCCTACTTGGTCTTCAAGAATTCTTTCTCAACTGCATGTGTTCACAAGTCCAATTGAAACCCGGCTTTTTCCACTGTCTATCTTCCTATAACCTCCAGGTTCAAAGCTGGCCATGCCTGTGCTTCCTTGATCTGAATTTCTTGACTTATCGAGAAAGATCTCTCTCCTAACATTTTTTTCTTCAGCCAGATGGCAATATATGCTCTGAATTAAGCTGACAGAATCCCAGCCGATAAAATGTGTTGAAAACTGGATGGGCTGGAAACAGTGGTGTTGCACTAGAATCTGTTACAAGCGCCGCACATGATTGAGACTCACGGAAATTACTTTTCCTCTCAGTATGTGTCAGTGCATGGCTGTTCCGTCTGGGAAGCCACTTCTGTGATTTGGTTGCCTGGAACTTCCGACACCTTGGCTGTGGCCGGATCTACTAACTAGTCGCCAGTTTTGTCTCCAATGTCTTGGGCTTTTGACTGTCAGGGTGAACTGCCATTCTCTCTCTGCAGCTTCTCGTCTCTTACTGATATTGCAGTTAAAACTATATCAGATCATTGTCTTACTATTTATAAGAACAAAGATATTTAATGATAAACTTGAAAATACATACTGGAAGATGGGGTGTCTGTTGCTTACAAACATTGGAATAAGAAAAAAAATGAAGACAACCTTCAGGAATAGACAATGAAATCTGTACCTGTGAACATTGTCAGATAGTATACCATTCTGTCTAGTTCCTGAAATACCTGAACTCGTGCGTCATCCATAATAGTGTTTTTAAAAACAAAAAACAGAAAAAAGCAACAAAGTGAAGCACACATTTTCTGGGAAAATAGAAAGCATCTACGGGTTAAGTACAGAAAAAGTTAAATTGTAATTAAAATAACTAGTTCAGCATCCAATATCCAATGCCAATATTAATCCAACTTCTCAAGGTTGAAACTCAAAGAGGCGATGGATCCTTGATGGGATCACTTTGTGCACCGCTTTTTGAAGCTCAAACTTCTTAAAGTGGATGGGATCACCTGTGAAGCGATAACCCCTTTTCATTGCTTTAAGTTACAACATGATGGCTTTAAATAAGGCTGATTCATTCTACAGTGAGTTCACAAATCTTTAAATTGCCTTGGCAAGTGTAGGTTTCACATGATAGGCTGGCTCTTTGTTTGCTAAATTGGAGCTGCTGTTGCAGTTCCCTGTACATTATGCTATATAGGGGCCTATGTAATCAACTTACTGTTCATTTGATGGATGAATTTGATAATTCTATGTAACTTGTGTCTCATCATAGGGTGATCAAAGATCTCCTGGTATTATACCATTGGCTGTGAAGGATGCCTTCAGCATTATCCAAGAGGTACTTCTTGTTAGTGCAAACTTTTATGGATTATACTCCAACATAAATACTTGGCTGAATTTGTTGCTGGTTTAGACTCCAAGCCGAGAATTTCTGCTTCGTGTCTCATACCTGGAGATCTACAACGAGGTGAGATTCCAACCATTTATGAAAATTGGCTTTTTCACTTTAAGTTCGTAGTTCTGCTCAATATATGTATAGTACTTGTCCACTGTTAATCCCTTTCCTTGATCTACTTTTCTTTTTTTGAAATTGGCATCTTTGTATATTTCTATAAACTCAAACAGTTCAGTGGTTGTACATGCACCACATTTTCATCAAACGACTCCAAGAAGCTGGAGCTATTCTAGTGTTCTAGAGGGAGTCTAATACATCTAGAATTTCAACAGTTCACCGTTTAACTGCCATTCCTTTCCTTGATCTACTTTCTTTTGTTGTTTATCCTAATTACTTGACCCCTTTTAATTAAATGTTGAACTTCCCCATATCCTTGATTTCCACCACTGTGGATAATGATAAAGTTTGATTTTCATCTTTTCAACAAATAGCTACCATTAAATATAAACCGGAATGATTTAGGAGACCCTTCTACTTGTTCCGGTTTGTCATTCCGGCCCCTGTACTCTCTAAAGTTTCATTTAAATACCTGTACTGTTTATCACACTATTTAAAACCCTTCTTACCTTCCGTGCTCTTAAGACGTTCCAATATGAATGACAAATCAGTGGCCACATCGGATTTTTATCACACGTCATATTAGTTTATTAGTTTATATTACTATTCTTTTAAAAAAACTACCTTTTTTGAATTTTTTCCTTTTCAATCTATCATCACCTTCACCACCTTGGGGCTACCCCCGCCCACTCACCCACCCACCATCTCCATTCTCCACCTTTTCCTTCACTGAACCTTCCTCTTCCTTCCACCATCTTCATCCTCTTTTGTTCCACCAATTTATTGTCAATTTTTTTCTTTCAATAATAAAAAATAAAAGAGATTTACAAAATTAAATTTCCTTCAGCACCAACGGCAAAAATAAGATAAAAGAACGAAAAAATGATGAAAGATTTCAGCTTCAACCAAACAGATTCAAAACCCTTTAAAGAAATGAAAACCATCTTCACTGGCATCATAAACAAACAATTTTAGAACCTCTTTCCAAAATAAAATATAGATCTTCAGTTTGATCTTAATTGTTTTTCTCAAATAGTGATTTCAGGTGGTGAAAATGGGGGGGGGGGATGAAATAGGGGAAGAACGGAGGGTGGAAAGAAGAAAGAGGTGGCAGAATTTTTTTTTCTTTTTTGTTGTTGGTCTTTTTCTTTCCTTTTCTTATTTTAATCATTTTTAGTCCAAAATTTAATGTTTATGCTCGTTATACGCGTGAAATTCACGCATTGTTCCAACTCAACCACCGAATTGCCACATAGGATTGGTCAATGGTCATAGGGGTTTAAAATAACGTGATGTAACAATTACAGGTGTTTAATTGAAACTTCCAAGTGTACAGGAGCTGGGATGACAAACATCGACACAAGTAGGAGCGTCTCTTAGGCCATTCCGCCAAATAAAAATTCACGTATAGATAAAACTTGAGAATGGCTTATAAGAATTCATCTGCACAAATATTAAAAACTGAGTAACATGTATTTATTATGTAACACCATTACCAGTCATACGGAAGTTCTGAAACAATTTTCTTTTTGAAAATTTTCTTTAATCTGAAAATGTATGGGTGGAATGAGCAAGCTCAATGAAACTATGACCCATATGTTTCCATCTTCTGTTTTTTAGAAATAAGCTATCAATTATCTGACGTGTAAGCATGATTCATGTATAGTGTGACTTCATAAGGCTTTGACATCATCTTGATGATTCATTGAGTTGTTTACGTTACACATTTAAAATATCCATGCATTCAGACTACTAATTTCTTCTGTTTAACTGTGGTTACTTGAGAACTAAAGGGTTGATGCTTACAGTTTGGGTTAGGTGTTTAATGTTGAAACAGTTTTGTGTTAGTTGATTGTATCCGTAACATTTGCTTTATTCAGGTTGTCAATGACTTGCTAAATCCAGCTGGACAGAATTTAAGAATCAGAGAGGACACTCAGGTTTCATTTCCATTAAGATTTTTATGCATGTTCACGTAAACAATGCTAATAAACACCTATTTTTCTTTATGATGCTGCATCAAGTCATTAGCTGTATGATTTACTTGTTGTTTTGTTAACTTCCATTCACTTGGAAGCTATGTTGATCGGACTCTTTAAAAATGTCTACGGGTGCATGTTGGATTCTCCAAAAGTAGTGTATTTTTGGAGAACCCGTCACAGGTGCGACATCGGAAGTGAAGAGTCCGTGCAATTTAGCTTGGGAACTCTTGTTTTTTCTGCTAGGTATCCCTTTTAATATAAACAAACTGTACTTCTACATATGGGAGGGAGTGCAGTTTAGTTTAGCATGATCAATCTATTCTGGGCACCTTCTTAGTTCATTCAATGAAATTTTACTCGATCAAAAAGAATAAAAAAGGTTTAGGGATCAACCTACTGGACACATATATCTACACATGTAAAAAAAATGTCGTGAACTTGCAGTGGAGAACAATCATAAGTTACATGCATGAGTAGTTGCTTCCTTAGGAATGCTACATTAATGGCATTGTCAGCACTTTGTTCCAAATACTAGATTCACCTCAGCAACAACAACACCTCAAACTTTGTTATCTGAAAGAAGATGCTGGTTATTGCACATTATTTCCGTTGCTTGGACTAATCATTGCCTCATTGGTTAGTAGCATTTACCATAACAGGCCATGGAGCACGTGATAACTTGGGTGTTAAGTAGTTGCATGAACTATTTGGCTACTATGATAACTTGGAAATTGAGAAATCTTTTGCGAAGCAAAGCTACTTTTGAACCACCATTGAGTAGAAAAACAAAAAGACCTTGTGAACTCTACTGGAAATTCTCTTCATTTTTTGGTTAAAATAAACCACTTCAGTGGTTATTTGATAGATAAGGGGGACTTGTTCTGTCCCTAAGCTAAAAAGAATTGAAACCGTTTAAACCTTGGCAGAAGTGTAGGTGCTAATCCTCTGGAATGTAAACAAAAGGTTTATTCCTGCATCATTTATTTGCAATGTGAACAATAAATACTTTAACTACATGACTGACTTTACAAAGGTGTCTTCTAATTGTGGAAAGTATTTTGATAATTGAGGAATTCACCGTACTCCAACTTCGAAACTTGAGGGATAATGGGCCTATGCTTTATCCTTCTCCTTTAAGTATTCGCTTGGTAAGATTTGAACTAGTGACATGAGCCCCTCATACATCTGCCTTTTACTACCTTTTCCGTTGAACAAAATTTTTGGAGCAACTCGGCTAGCAATTATTCTTTTTCTTTTGGGCTAGCAATTCTTATCAATCTAAAAGGAGAACTCCTCTTAACCTTTCAATCTAAAAAAAGGGCTCAGCTAATGAGAGCTTTTACCTGCTATGTTGGAGAGAATCTGGGAACATTAACAGAGATAATTCGTGTATACATAATCCCCAATTTAAGCGACCCAAGTTTGGCTTGAATGATTTTGCTGGCACATAATAAAAATTGTGCGAGCCCCCTTGAGATAATAAGCTGGACAACACTAAGTTCATATAAATAACATGTCTATTGCAAGGTATACATACAACTACAGATCTGATAAAGAATATATACCACCACGGATACTTCCTCCTTCAAATTTTAAAAAAATATTTCAGCATATCAAGTGGTAGCGTCTTTTGTGACATTTAATGACTTGTGCAAATCTAAA
Organism: Solanum pennellii; assembly: GCF_001406875.1. Classification (NCBI taxonomy): domain Eukaryota; kingdom Viridiplantae; phylum Streptophyta; class Magnoliopsida; order Solanales; family Solanaceae; genus Solanum; species Solanum pennellii. The sequence continues at coordinate 17,567,208 of NC_028639.1, forward strand.
GTGATTGTCGATTGAGAACAGAAGTTCCAGTGAAGGGGGATTTTACTTACATAACTGATATATATGTATATGTATAGAGGGACTAGCTGGATTACTGTAGTTCACAACTTCATAAGAATGTTGACTGGATATAAATTAATTTAGTATTGCGGGCATTTTGTAAAAAAGCAGAATATCTATGGTTCTATTGTGAGCTCCAATCTAGGGTTTTGTTTGCTGCTTATACCTTACTTAATGTCACTGTTATCTAACATCACTATTGTACTCGATTAGTGCACACATTAAGCAATATAGTTATAGCACCTGTAGGGTCATTCTCTGATTGACTTCTTCTGGGTTCTCCAGCCAGCTTCCTGTATTAAATGCTACTAAGCATCCTCCTGATGGGATGGCCAGGGTGCTGCTTAATACACAATAAGGGCCTTCTCCTACAAGCCTAAATCTCACACACTTGCACATCCAGACTCCAGAGATTGACATTTGTCGGGCTTGCTGCTTTAAACTAAGCATTAGTGCTTATTTTTCAATCGGCAGTGGTCTTCTTTTTCGAATTAAAGTAATTGGTAGTGTTCCGGTTAGTTTGTAAATTATTGCTTATGCGCAGTTAGTTTGTAAAGTATTTGCTTATGCTCATTTTTCTCCATCTTAAGCTATTTTAGTATGTTGAACTCTTTTATTTGATGCTAACAACTTTGAAATTATGTAGCACGCTGCACTTCAATGTTCTGATTTCTAAATACAGTGTTCTCATTTGTTGTTCTCCTTTTTGATTTTAGGGGACCTTTGTGGAAGGAATCAAGGAAGAAGTTGTTTTGTCCCCTGCTCATGCTCTTTCCCTAATTGCTGCTGGGGAAGGTATAAGCTTATGCTTTTATAAGTCAGTATAACTATCTCCAACGAAGAAAATATAAACGGAAATGTTTCTGTTAGAGTTAGAATAGGAATAAGAAATTACGTGAAATCCTACTTGGATAAGGATTGTAATGTAGAGTCTATAAACAGGGCCCAGTGCAATAATGCAGATACAAGTTAAATGATATTTTTCTCTGATACTTTTCACATGGTATCAAAGCATTGGTGAGAAACATCTGGTGAAGGAAAATCAGGTCAAAATTGCTGCCATGCATCAAATTCTGGCAACTTTCTAGGGCTGTTGGTAAATTTTAGAAGTACAAGATATTAGATAGTAGAGAAGTCAAGAAGAATATCAGCAGAAGAACTTTTTATTGATGTCTCACCATTACATCTGTTAGACTGGAATGAAATAAAAAGTATTAAACACGGCTAGGAGATTCCCTAAAGCACTAACTAACTCCTAAATAATAGGAATACATGGCTAACAACTAATTGACTAAGTCTTATTTAATATAAAGCACTAAACATAAATTACCTGCAGTTCAAAAGCAAATTCCTAACACTCCTCCTTGCTTTGGAAACTGCAAACTCCAAATCTGTCTGAGGAGCTCAAACTTACTGACTGGTAAATGCTTAGTCAATATATCAGCCAATTGTTCTTCCGTCTTGCAGTAGAGAAGAGTTATATCTCTATCTTTTTGCACTTCTCTCAAGAAGAAAAACTTGATTTTGAAGTGCTTAGTTCATTGTGAGATATAGCTGTTGTTGCCTCATTGTCCACGAGCACTTCAATGCTTCCAGTTGGCTCCATATGCAGATCAATCAGAATTTTCTTCAGCCACAGTGCTTGATTTACTGCTGCTGCAGCTGCCACAAACTCAGCTTCTGTAGTAGATTGAGCCACAATATCTTGTTTCTTACTATTCCATGAGAAAATTCCAGGACCAAGACTAAAACAGTACCCTGAAGCACTCTTTGCATCATCCTCAAACCACCCTAATCACTGTCGGTGTACCCACAGAGCTTCACAGGTTTCCTCTTCCGAAACTTGATTCCATAGGTGATGGTTTCTTTGATGTATCACACAATTCTCTTGGCTGCCTGCAAATGTATTTCACTAGCACAATGCATGAATCTTGATAAAATACTTGCAACATACAATATATGGGGTGTGTTGCTGTAAGATACATCAAACACCCAATGAAACTTCTGAAGTACATCGCCTCTACCTTTTCAGCTCCATCGTCTTTACTTAGTTTCTCTTTTCCGTTCATGGGAGTACTAATGTCTTTGCAATTTTCCATTTTGAATTTCTTGAGAATTTCCTTTGCATACTTTTTCTGGCAAACGGAAAACTCATCTTTTCCTTGTGTAATCCCCATTCCACAGAAATATGTCATAAGACCAACATCAAACATTTCCAAAGCTTGCATCATATCTTCTTTGAACTCATCAATTAGCCTTTCTGTCATGACCCGTTTTCTTGAGTCATGATGACACCTACTGTAGCCCACTAGTAGGTAAGCCAACCCGTAATCCGGAACATCAAGTAATGAGCGTGACCGTAGAAACTAACGAAAACAATAATCTATAAAAAGGACAACAAGGCGGAAGCAAACCAAAATAAATATATACAGAAAACCTCCGAGAACCTGGAAGTCACTAGTAAGGAGCTGTCTAATAAAGAGTACAAGTCCCAAAAGTGGACCACAACAAAGCGTGTCTCAAAAAGCAACAAGACTAGCCAAAACAAAAGGAGACAGGATAAACCCAAAACGCCAAGTACTCACTCTCGTCTCCAAACCACAATTGCAAAAGAAGGCAGGAACTGATCACCATTGGTAACTGGTACTGGTACCTGCATCATCACGAAATTGATGCAGAGTGTAGCATGAGTACCAAAACAACATGTACTCAGTAGGCATCAAAGGCCGACTGAGTAAAAAAGATAGAAGTAAAAAGTGTAGAAACAACAAGAAAGGATAGAATCTAAACATAGAGAGGTTAAAGCGGATATGAAAAGAAAGCACCAAGCATACCATAAATAAAGAAAGTATAGCTAAACTAAACCTAACTGGACCCCATATGCCCAGAAGGTACACTCGTGCGTAAGTTTAAATAAAACCTGAACTGACCCCCATAAACTGATAGGTACAAAGAATAGCTAAGTGTACTGAGGAAGAAGAAAACCGGGCTCCCAACCCAAAACAACCAAGATAACCCATCCGACTCCACCCAGCTAGCAGTGCACTCCCAACCCAGCTAAAAAGAGTGACCCAGGGGGCACCCAACCAGACAGTTCACTCCCAGCCCTGCTAGAAAGACAACTCGGGGTGAGATAGATATCGCGAGTCGTCCTACCATGCAGTCAGCTCCCAGCCCAGGGATACCCAACCACGACACTCCTAGCCCGGCTAGAATGAGAGGCCTGGGGGCGATCGCCGAAATCACCAAGTCCACCCAGCCAGTGATAAGCACCTCATCTAGCTAGAAAGAACGACCCGGTGGGTGATGGTATCTCCAATAGGATCCAATCCAGCAACAACCACCGTGGAACACCGTCTAATCCACACAGTAAAGGCTCCAAACCTATACTATCTCAGTTCCACGCCTCTAGTGACCGCACTGATCCTCCAAGAACATGTTGAAACAACAGAATTAGTGGGAGAAGATACAGAAGTGCAACAAACAGCGATAGCCTCAAGTCTGCTACTAGTCTAAAGGAAGCTAAGTTATCCGAACGATGTTGGTAGAATGTCAAGGCTATCCATCCCGCAAGATTCCACTGGCACAAAACCTTCCACATGCCATAGAGCAGCCGATTTGCTAAATAGGGTTGATGATTTCAATGGCACTACTGTTGAACCAGATACATTAAGATGGAAAGACAATATTGATGGGCAATTCTCTGTTAAAAGGGTTTGTAAAATGGAAGAAAGGGTAAAGTGTAGAGGGCAACCAAAAATATGGAGAAACTTATGAAATAGTCCATCCCCGACCAAGGTAAAATGCTTTACTTGGTTGGTGGTTAAAGGGGCATGCCTGACACAAGAAGTTTTGAAAAAAAAAGGGGCCATCATAGTTTCCAGGTGCTTCTTATGCAATGAGACATGAAACTTTTTGCACTGCACTTTTACAACACAACTTTGGTCTCTATTTCTCAAGATAACAATGACAAGCTGAACTATGCCGGAGCATACTGCAGATTTGCTTAGTTGCTGGATGAAAAGGGGAGGCAGCAAAAGTCAAAAGAAGTGGTGGAGGATCATCCCACAGTGCATCTGGTGGACAGTATGGAGAGAGAGAAATGGGAGGTGTTATGAAGATGGATCCAATTCCATATAGAAAGTTAAATGGAGTTGTATAATATCTTTCTACTTTTGGTGTAAAGAAGTAGGTTTAGGGATATAGATCAGTTTGTAGATTTATTAAGATCTCTGTAAGTATCTTGTTTTCTAGTTTTTTTTTATCTAAACACTTTTTGATGGTGTCCAGCATGCCCTTAATGCTGAGGAATACACATTTACCAGTTTCAAAAAAAAAAATAAAATAGCTTTCTCTGATGAGATGTAGATATTCTCAACACTTCAGTCTCTTCAAAGTTGGCTTGTAAAGCTTCCTTTTCCTCCTCTATTATAACTGGACATTGGGCATCTTGAAGAGTAGGCCTCCATTGAGCTGTTTCAGTGTACACTTTTTTTTTTTTTTAAATGAGTGATTTCTCCCTGTACCATGAGCTGATCTATGTTATTATATCTTCTATGTGCATTTGCTATTCTGTGAAAAAACTTGGTGTTCTTGTCCCCTTCTTTGAGCCACAATGCTCTTGATATTTGTCTCCACAGACTTTCTTCCCTTTGACCAGCTCCTCATACTCCAACATAATCCCTGCCTTCTGTTATCTCTTCCTCTGTGAGAATTCTATCTTCTCTATTTGCATCTATTACTGCCATTTGTTCAAGTAGCTTTTTCCGCTGATTGCCCAGATTTCCAGCATCATATTTCCTCCATTCCTGTAGTTTAGTTTTAACAGCTTTGAATTTGGATGCTAAAACATGGTCAGGTCTTCCAGTGAAGTCGAAAGAATTCCACCATCCTTTCACTCTGTCAACAAAATCTCATTCAGTTTCAAGCCACCAGTTTTCAAATTTGAAGAAGTTCTTGTTTCTCTCCCAAGATCCACCCAGCAAGGCTAATGGAATGTGGTCTGAACTCAATCTTTGGAGGGGTACTTGTTTCAAATTAATGAAGTTAGCATCCCATTCTTCTGAAATCAAGATCCTATCAATTCTGGATGCTACTTCATGTTGTTACAGTAATTACAAACATCCCATTAACACATTCTAGCCATATCGGCAATATGTTGGCTATTAGGCGGCAACTTGCTCGTCGGATCCTTCTTACATATGCTTCTTTCTACCCTTTTTTCCCTTTTTACAGCCACAAGTTAAATACATAATGGACACATTTCTAATAGCTAATAACAAAGTGGGATCCTCAAAACAGTCCTCCACAACCAAAAACTCGGTATATTGCCACACCCTCCATTAACAACCCAAAGCCACAATCAGCCCTACCATAAGGCTTCCAATTTTAGAGACAACAATACATATAATACAAGCTCAATCACAGAAAGAAAAACTTGAACTCACGGCTTTCGATCACCGTCCTGTGAGTTCGTACAATAATTTTGTCTACAGTTGTTTCTTATTTTTAATTTTTATAAACAACAAGGGAGGGAGGGGGCAAAGAATGCTCTCAAATTGAGAGCGCTCCCATTTATATAAAGAATTTTGATTTTCATGCCTAAAAGTCTACTATTTACACCCCTAAATGTTTGTTAACCCTAATTGTAATATCTTTGAAAATATGCCTACATTAATCCCTGATATCTCCTATATATGGAAAGTAGGGTCTGGGAAGGGTAGTGTGTACTCATATTTACAGTGATTTTGAGTCTGAAAAATACTTTTATTTATTGCACCTATTGAATTATTTTTAATTAATTGCATCAAGGCGGTGCCAAGTTTTATGACATATATATAAAGGAACACTTGCACCAAACATATAAAAACAACAATAAAAAGGCTGTTGATCCTCTTTGTTGTCTTCGCAATTACTTTGTGAAGTACATTCTATTAGGAATTGTTCATCTCTTTTATGTACTTCGTCAGATTTTACAGTTATATATTACTCCCTGCATCCCAATTTATATGTCACCGTTTGACTTGACACAATGTTTGAGGGAAAAGGAAGACTTTTGAAACTTGCGGTCTAAAATAAATCTTAAATATTTGTGGCTACTAAAGAGTAAAGCAATATTGAAGAATAAATTGATCCTTTTATTAACTTGTGTTGTGCAGTATATAAAGGGCTATATCCAGCTGATACAGAGTCCTGATATATACAAAGTTTGTACATGATAACTATAGGAGATAAAATAGGATAATGAAGTGACTGAGATAAACTCTTATTCTAGAAACTAAAAGACAACTAAACAAGAATAGGCTAAAAGCTTAGGATGAATATTCAGTCGTTATTAGCTATATATCATTTAATTAAGGGTAAGTGAGGAATTTCTAAGTTGTATTGTTTCCAATTATGGAAACACTATTATTTTTGGGACTGACTAAAAAGGAAAGGGTGCCACATATTTTGGGACAGAGGGAGTATGTTTTCAGTTTTTTGAAAATTGGTTTTCTACTTGCAGAGCATCGGCATGTTGGTTCCACAAACTTCAATATACTCAGTAGCAGAAGTCATACAATATTTACACTGGTATTTTATATTTTCACTAATGAACTATAAATCTGTGTTTCATTATGCTATTTAATATTACTTGGATATAGAGTTTCATTGGAATAATGTATATAGTAATTTTAGCTATCTTTCTTTTGACAGACAATAGAAAGTAGCCCCTGCGGTGAATATAGTGAAGGAGGGGCTGTTACCTTGTCACAGCTGGTAAAAACTCTGCTCTAGACTTTTTAGACTTCAACATAATTACTTTGAACAAATCATACATTTCTTACATCTTGTTTGGATGGTTTTTACCTATTGTATTATGTTGTATTATTTCTTCAAATACAATATATGTTTTGATTGTTACTTAAATCTTTTTGTATCGTATTGTTAAGTTGGTTGTTTTGTAACAATCTAAGTGCCATTCTATGTAACGCTGATTAGGTGTATGTTTTTTTTTTCTTGTTCTCATTTTGTCCGTACTTATTATTTAATAATTCTATTTTACCCTTCACCCATCTTTTTTATAATAATCCAACTCATGCCCAACTTTTTCTTTGTAATATTGTGAGTTTATTATTCATATTTCTAGCGTGTGTTATTATAAATAGAGAGATGATACGACTTATCATCGTTATATGTATCAAAACAATATAATACAATACATTATGAAATGATGCTTAACGACCATCCAAACAAGTTGTTACTGGCTTAAACTAGTCCTCACTTCCTAACAACTAATATCAGGTCAAGTTTTGCTATTTGTCTGAAGAGTTCCATCTTTGTTTTGATTGAGAACTTTTCACTCTTCATTTCCCACTTTTCTGTTTCTTGATTAAAAAGATATGCTTGCAGCACCTTATTGATTTGGCAGGTTCTGAGAGCTCAAAGGCTGAAACCACCGGTGTACGCCGAAAGGAGGGATCTTACATCAACAAAAGCCTACTGACTCTTGGAACTGTAAGGACCCAAACGACTTTTTATCATCAGTGAAATAGTTTTTCTGGACTAATATCATCTTTTTTGACATTTCAGTAATTAAGTAGCTTAGTTATTTAAGAAAAATTATTTATATACAAGAAGTACCCGTTTTTATGATCAGTCATCAGGTATATTGACTTGACATTCTGTTAGAATAGAAATAGGAAGATGAATAGTATATATAATCCTACTTGGATAAGGATTGAAGTACAGTGTCTATAAATAGAGTTAGTGTAATAATGTAGATACACAGTTCAGTTTCCTCTTATATTTTGTCACATGGCATCAAATCCAAGTTGAGAAGCATCCAGGACAAGAAAGCAATTACTGTGCGTCTTTCTTTTGACTTTTTAAATTTGATTTGTGCATTTCCACTTTTCATTAGTGATCTGTGAAAACCAACACCACGAAGAGGTCCAATATCTCCCTGCGATCAAACCCCAACCAACGCACCACAAACTGACCTACCACTCTCCGCCTAGATGGTCATCACCTCCGGTGAGATTTAGAGCAGAAGTAGAATATCAAGAATATCGAGCAATGAATATAGCAACCTGTGAGCTAATTTGGATTAAACAGTTGCTTAGATAACTAAAATTTGGAGAAATCGGTCAGATGGAACATGTATGTGATAACCAAGTAGCCTTTCATATCACATCACTTCCGATATTTCATGAGAGGACTGAGCACATTGAGAAATGACTGTGAATGATAGTGAAAAGATACTCTCAAGAGATATTGTTACAAAATTTGTGAAATCAAGTGATCAACTTGCAGATATCTTCAGCAAGTCCCTCACCAGTCCTCATATTAGTTACATCTGTTACAAGCTCGATACAGATGACTTGTATGCACCGCTTAAGGGGAGTGTTAGAATAGGAATAGGAACATAAATAGTATGAAGAATCCTACCTGGATACGAATTGTAATGTAGTGTCAATATATAGAGCTCAGTGTAACAATGTAGATAGGCAATTCAATAATATTTTTCTCTTATATTTCTCACAATTGTAATGTGCACAACGGACAAAAGATTTTAAAACCTGGAATTTTTGATGATTATTTTTTGAAGAACCAAACTATAGCTTTATCATCTTGGGTATTTGATGACAAGGTCAGGTTAAAAGAGGTATTTAGTGTGTATGGGTAAGTAATGACTTTATGTAAGGGGTTTAGAAAATGTTGAGTGAGCATTATATGATACATGAGTCTAATGGAAAGTTATTTAAAAGGTTTCATTTCGTCACAAAATAACTAGACAGGAAGAGGCTTGTGATTAATAGAACAAAAAGAAGGAAGAAAGGAAAGAAGGTTCCTATCTTTGGTTTTCATTTATTTTGGGCTAGCATTTACTTGTTTTTCTTGCAGGTTATTTCTAAGTTAACTGATGGGAAAGCTACTCATATACCATATAGAGATTCAAAATTGACCAGGCTTCTTCAATCATCATTAAGTGGTCAAGGACGTGTATCTGTAAGTTCTTTTTTCTTTATGTGTTGATTATCATACTAATGATCCTTATTAACCAGATCTTTAAATTATAGGGAATACCTTACAAATATGTTTTTTCTTCATCTCTAATAGCTAATATGCACTGTGACTCCTTCGTCAAGCAATTCTGAAGAGACGCATAACACGTTAAAGTTCGCTCACCGTGCTAAACACATTGAGATTCAAGCAGCACAAAACAAGGTCAGACAAGTCCAGATACATGTCATCTTTTATTGTGGATTGTCAGTAGTGTTTGAAATGGAAACTGTCAATTTGCAGATAATTGATGAAAAATCACTTATCAAGAAATATCAAAATGAAATTCGTCGTCTAAAAGAAGAGTTAGAACAACTAAAGAGAGGAATCGTTACAGTTCCACAAATGAAAGATAGTGGAGAAGATCTTGTGCTCCTGAAACAAAAGGTAACCTTGGATGACGTTGCTTTCTCCTCTGGCCTCTATATTCTTTCCATAAATCAGTCAGCAACATTGACTGGGAAAGGTCGTACGTTTGTTTCATTCAACTTTATAAAAGATTACAGCTATTCAGATAGTTTTTAGTGGGATTGAGTTGATGCCATTTCCTCACTATCAATTTGCATATCAATTTCAGCCTGGTTTTCTTGAAGAGGGTCTTTGTTGAAGTGATAACAGAAAAGGGATGGGAAGTGGTACCTTCTGCTAAGCTAATGTGAATGAATAGGTTAAACATCCTTACTGAAAAATAAAAATAAAAATGAGTAAGGCGAACATAATTAGTTAACAAATAAAAATAAATCGTGCAAACATAATTATTTAGGGTATCCATTTATGGTGGTCATAGTAGTGGCTTTGTCAGTGTTTGTCATCTTTCTCTTTGTTCGAGATTAATTTGTTCCAGATATAGTTGTTTATTTTGCTATATGGTGTGTACCTTTCTGGTTTTCCTTAACTGATAATGGGCTTGTAATGTCTTATTACTGGTTATAGGGTGCTGTGTTCTGAAGCCCTTTTTGAACTATTCAGTAATACTTTCAATAGAAATTTAGTTGCCAGACAGTAACTAGACTTACATCTTATGCACTGGCATATTGGAAGTCTTTTATGTTTGTTCCTGCCCTGTATTTTTTTTTTGTGTATATTCTATATGCGTTTTTGTTATTTGATTGAAGCCTTCATATGATAAGGAATACAATGGTTTAGCAGCTTTCCTGTTATCGACTGAATCTCAAAGTCATTGCTGTCTATCTCAGACATCTGGATCTCACTGAATAATCACTGTGAATATGTTAGGTTTTTCTACAGTTAGTACATCATTGTCATTAACATTTTTGGTTTATAGCAAATTGGAAGTTTTTGTTTGATATTGTGTTTGGAGTGTACAATGGTTTGTGACTATTGTATAATGCATTATCTAACTAAAGTCCATCTATTTTGACATAATTTGTAAAGCTAGAAGATGGTCAAGTCAGACTACAGTCGAGGTTGGAACAAGAAGAGGAAGCTAAAGCGGCTTTGCTTAGTAGAATACAGCGTCTAACAAAGCTAATTCTAGTATCCACTAAAACTTCACAGTCCTCAAGAGTTCCTCATCGGGCTGGTCCTAGAAGAAGACATTCCTTTGGGGAAGAAGAGGTGCTGTTACTCATAATGATTCCTTTGTTTTGATACTTGCCTTTTGCAGTATGTTCATAAAGTTCTAGTGCTTAGTAGACTTTCCAATGGTAACTGGTTATAATATGATGTAGCACTTGAAACAAGGAAAGAACCTGCCTTTACATACTAGTACTGTTTTTACCAGGTCTTAACTGCCCTTTTTCCTTCCCTTTGTTGAATGTATAGCTTGCATATCTTCCGCATCGAAGACGAGATCTCATCTTGGAAGATGAAAATGTTGATTTGCATGTTTCGGTTGATGGCAATGTGGACACTTCTGATGATACATTCAAAGAGGAGAAGAAGACTCGGAAAAATGGATTGCTAAACTGGTTTAAACCACGGGTATTTGGAATCTACTCTATTGTTATTACAACTGCTTCACTTCTTACATGTCTGTTCGTGTTTCTGAAATGATGTTAGTGGCATTTACATAGGCACTGTGTTTATTTATCAAAGTAACAAGCACATTACACTTAACAATGACGATCTGGGTGTGGAATTGTAACAAAGTACAAGATCCCTTCAATTTAGGGATTTTGAATTTAGAGAACACGTGTGAGGGATCAGACTGACAACTATTGAAAAGGTTGGCGGAGCAGCACGTGAGAGGCACATGGGTATTTTAAATGTAGTCCCATGTTTGGGTCAACTTCAGAAGCCCAACACAAAGAACCCAGTCTCAAGGAGGGATGGGGCTGATATTGCAAGCCAAGCATATTTGATGACTCAGCAACAGAGTCAAATCCCTGGAAGCACTAGAGGATTGTCTTCTCCAAGACGTAGTTCAAGAAGACATGCAAGCCACAGAACAACCACCATCTTTTTTTTGATGACCGTGGTGTCCGGTCTAGCTTTCACGCACCTCGACTAATTCTACGGGATACCTGCCACCTCCCATTAACAATATGTACTAGCTTACTCTGTCCACCAAGGCTAGGACAGATGACAAGAATAACCTAATGTTTATGTCTCTGCTGAGGTTTGAACCTGAGACCTCAGGGTTCTCAACCACACCCTTGGATGCCACATAACAACCACTATTAGAGGAGAACGAGGTGGCGAATACGATAGGAGATTTGATAGAATAACCAAATACTACTAGAGACAGATGGCAAGGAATTGGGAGATGATGATATTACAAAAGACGAAGAAAGTTTACCTAAGGCAGGGGAACAAAATCCAACCATAATAGTTGGGGATGGGAGGTTGAGCGGCTGAACTACTTCAAATTCAGCAAGTAATAATTAAAAAACAAGGGAAGGGAGGCATCTTTATGGATGCAAGAAAACATGATCAAACTGGGTAAAGTATTAGGGCATATCTGCAGGGCTGTAAAGAGGAAATTTGGAACTACTTTTACAAGTAGATAGTTCTAGACAAGCAAGAAGAATGGAGGCTGAGGCTGTTTGTAAGAGAACAGATTCAAAGGCTTGCAAGTGCTGTAAAGTCTTGTGAAATTTGATCTAAAATTTAAAAGAAGTGGGAAAAGGAGCAAGGGGAGGAAATAAGCTAAACTGTTATTGATGAAGTTCAAATTTGTATCTTGGGTTGTAAGGGGCTTGAACAACAGAGATAAAAATAGATTTGTAAAGAGTTTAGTGATAGAATGGAAAGCAGATATCATATGTCTTTTAAAAAATTAAACTGGAGGGGGCTTATCTGAGGAGGTGAAACAGATATGGGGAGGCAGATGAGTCAGGTTTGCATGCCTGAAGGCTAGTGAAACTAGAGGGGGGATACTGCTGCTGTGGGATTGTAGGGAATGGAAGTGTGAAATTCTGGAAACAGGTGTTTGGACTTGAACCTGCAAGTTTGAGGCACAATTACATAATTATTCTTGTCACATCACAGGGGTGTATTCTCCTATTATATTGAAGGAAGGCTAGTGTGGGAGGAGATTGGAGATGTAAGTGATTAATGGAAGGACATTCGGCTGTCTGTTGGACTTAAATGTTAGATTCATATCAGAGAAAAGAAATTGCTTGAGAAGAACAAGGGGAATGAGAGAATTTTCTGATTTCATTGAAGATTTGAAGCTAATTGATACACAGCTAGAAGACAACACTTATATTTGGTTCAAAGGGGATTACCTAGAGATAGCTTCTAGGATTGATAGGATACTAATCTTAGGAGAGTAGGATGACAACCTTAAACAAATCCCTCTTCAGAGGCTAAGATCAGATCATGCACCACTTGCTTTACAAGGGGAGTGTTAGAATAGAAATAAGTATTTCTTACTTAGAATAGGAATTAGAATAGGAATTCTAGTTGGAAAAGGTTTCCAATTTAGTGTCTATAAATAGGGTCTTCATGTAACAATTTAGATACACAATTCAATAATATTTTCTCCAATATTTCTCACATGGTATCAGAGCAATTGTGAGAAAAAAAATTAAGATTTTCCGGTAACCTAGTTGCTGTCCGGATAATTATTATTTTCCGTCACTGTTTTCATAAAATTGACACCACCACTAGCTGCGAAATTTCCCGGCGAGCAAAGCTCAGTCATCCCCACCGGAAATCAGTGCTACACGCGCCGCCGGTCGCCAGCGAACTGTCAGCCCCATGTGCTGGCGCATGTGACTTTTTTCGGCCAGTTTTTTTGACAATTTTTTTTTTATCTAAGTCTCCTTTTCATTCCGAGGCTGACTATGTAATTTTTTTTCTGATTTCGACCAGATTCTATCGTCGAAATTAGGGTTCCGACTATTTTCAGGCTGTTTTCGGCTAAATTTTTTTCGAGATTTGAATTCTCCGATGATCAGATCTCAATAATCAAGATTTTTTTGTTGTTCCCGAGATAAATTTAGCATAATGTCTTTTGGATGTAATGTTTTTGGTTCTAAAAATATAGGGATTGGAAATTCTAGCCCTACAATCACTTCAGAACTTCTATTGGGAAGTTCAAACTATTTATCTTGGGCTTCGTCAGTTGAATTGTGGTGCAAGGGTCAAGGTGTGCACGATCACTAAACGAACTAGACTTATGTGGTAGATGTAAAGGCAAAGACTAGTGAGGAAGATGCAAAAGTCAAAGCACATTGGGAGAAAGTAGATGCTCAATTATGTAGTCTCCCATGGCGTTCGATTGATTCCAAATTGATGCCCTTGTTTCGCCCATTCCAAACGTGTTATACAGTTCGAGAAAAGGCGCGTGCTTTATACACTAATGACATCTCTCGATTCTATGATGTGATATCTCGATTGACCAACTTAAAGAAACAAGATCCGATATGTCTACCTACTTGGGACAGGTACAGGCAGTCATGGAGGAATTCGACACGTTGATGCCAGTAACTACGGATGTGGAAAAACAACAAGAACATAGACAAACATTGTTACTAGTTCTTACTCTTGCTGGACTTCCTCCTGATAATGATTCTGTGCGTGATCAGATTTTAGCTAGCCCTACAATTCCTACAATCGATGAATTACTCTCTCGCCTCCTTCGTCTTGCGGCACCTCCTAGTCACAAAGTCGTTTCATCACCCACTGTTGACTCTATTCTCGCATCTCAAACCTTTGAAAAGCGTACATATTAGTCTACGGAGAATCGGCGAGGGGGAGGAAGTTTTGGGAAACCTTGATCCAAGTGTAGTCATTGTCATAAGTCTTGACATACTCGTAACATATGTTATATTTTGCATGGTCCACCACCCAGTTATGATCCTCTTGTTCTAAAGGAATATAATGAGTTCCTTCGAAATCGCGCAAGTAAACAGTCATCTCCACCAGTAGCATATGGTGCTCAACCTAATCAACCATCCATAATGCTCATATTGCTCAGATAGAATATGATGAGTTCCTTCAGTATTGTGCAAATAAGCAAACGTCTCCACAAGTAGTTTCGGTTGCACAACCTGATGTATCTGTCACGGGTAATTCTTTTGCTTGTGTGTCGCAATCTAGTACTGTTGGAATATGGGTCGTGGACTCTGGGGCTTCTGATCATATTTCTGGTAATAAATCACTTTTATCCAATATTGTTTATTCGCAATCTCTTCCAGCTATTACTTTAGCCAATGGGATCCAGACAAAATAAAAAGGGGTTGGAAAAGCCAAACCCCTATCTTCTGTCACCCTAGACTCTGTTCTTTGTGTTCCTGGTTCTCCTTTTAATCTAGCATCCGTTAGTCGTTTGACGAAATCCCTACATTGTAGCATAACTTTTTTCGATGATTTTTTTCTCATACAGGACCGCAGCACGGGACAGATGATTGGAACAGGACATGAATCACAAGGCCTTTACTATCTTACCTCTTCAAATTCCTTGACAGCATGCTCCGTTACAGATTCCCCAGATCTAATTCACAAAGGTCTGGGACATCCGAGTCTATCCAAACTGCAAAAGATGGTGCCTAGTTTGTCTACTTTATCTACGTTAGATTGTGAGTCGTGTCAATTTGGGAAACACACTCGTGCTACGTTTTCTCGTAGTACTGAGGGTCGTTCAGAGTCTATTTTCATTAGTTCATTATGATATATGGGGTCCTAGTAGAGTCAGTTCCACCTTAGGATTTCGTTATTTTATTAGTTTCATTGATGATTATTCAAGATGTACTTGGGTTTTTTTAATGAAAGATCGTTCTAAGTTATTTTCTATTTTCAAAAGTTTCTTTGCTGAAATAGAAAATCAATTTGGTGTTTCTATTCGTACTTTCCGTAGTGATAATGCCTTAGAATACTTATCATCCCAATTCTAGCAATTTATGTCTCACCACGGAATCATTCACCAAACATCTTGTCCATACACTCCTCAACAAAATGGTGTCGCAGAAAGAAAGAATAGGCATCTCATAGAGACTGCTCACACTCTCCTCATTGAATCCCATGTTCCGTTGCGTTTTTGGGGCGATGCAGTCCTTTCAGCTTTTTATTTAATTAACAGAATGCCCTCTTCGTCTATTCAAAATCAAGTTCCACATTCCATACTGTTTCCTCAGTCACATCTCTATCCTATTCCCACTCGTGTCTTTGGGAGCACATGCTTTGTTCATAATTTAGCCCCAGGGAAAGATTAGCTCCTCGTGCCCTCAAATGTGTCTTTCTTGGTTACTCTAGAGTTCAAAAAGGGTATCGTTGTTATTCACATGATCTTCATCGATACGTTATGTCCGCTGATGTTACATTTTTTGAGTCTCAGCCTTACTATATATCTTCTGATCATACTGATGTCTCTATGGTCTTACCCATACCTCAAGTTTTACCTGTGCCAACCTTTGAGGGATCTACAATTACGTCTACATCTCCAGTTGCAGTGCCACCACTACTAACTTATCATCGCCGTCCACGTCCAACCCTAGTCCCAGATGATTCATGTCATGCGCCAGACCCTGCTCCTACTACGGATTTGCCTCTACCTAGCCCATCACTTGCACTTCAAAAAGGTATACGATCTACTCGAAATACTAACCCACATTATACCTTCTTAAGTTATCATCGTCTATCATCACCCCATTATGCCTTTGTGTCGTCTTTGTCCTCTGTTTCCATTCCTAAGACTACAGGTGAAGCACTTTCTCATTCTGGATGGAGGCAGGCTATGGTTGATGAGATGTCTGCTTTACATAAGAGTGGTACTTGGGAGCTTGTCTCCCTTCCTGTAGGTAAATCTACTGTTGGTTGTCATTGGATTTATGCAAACAAAATTGGTCCAGATGATCAGATTGATCGACTTAAGGCTCGCCTTGTTGCCAAAGGGTATACTTAGATATTTGGGCTAGATTATAGTGACACTTTCGCTCCTGTGACTAAAATAGCATCTGTCGTCTTTTTCTATCTATGGCCGCCGTTCGTCATCGGCCTCTTTATCAGTTGGACGTAAAGAATGCTTTTCTGCATGATCCTGAGGAAGAAGTCTATATGGAGCAACCACCTGGTTTTGTTGCTCAATGGGAGTCTAGTAGCCTTGTATGTCGATTGCGTAGGTCACTCTATGGTCTGAAACAGTCTCCTCGAGCTTGGTTTGGGAAGTTTAGCACAGTAATTTAGGAGTTTGGCATGACTCGTAGTGGAGCTGATCACTCTGTGTCTTATCGACATTCTGCACCAGGTCGATGTATCTATTTGGTTGTTTATGTTGATGATATTGTTATCACCGATAATGATCAAGATGGTATCACCGATTTAAAGCAACATCTTTTTAAGCACTTTCAGTCTAAAGACCTTGGCAGATTGAAATATTTTCTAGGTATTGAGGTTGCTCAGTCTAGATCAGGCATTGTTATCTCTCAACGCTAGTATGCCTTAGACATACTTGAGGAGACAGGAATAATGGGATGTAGACCTATTGACACTCCGATGGATCCGAATGTTAAACTTCTTCGGGGACAGGGGGACTCACTTAGTAATCCTGAAAGGTATAGACGACTTGTTGAAAAGTCGAATTATCTCACAGTGACTAGACCAGCCATCTCTTTTCCCATGAGTGTTGTAAGTCAGTTTATGACTTCCCCTTGTGATAGTCATTGGGAAGCAGTTGTTTGTATTCTTCGATATATAAAGTCAGCCCCCGACAAAGGACTACTCTTTGAGGATCAAGGTCATGAGCATATCATTGGATATACAGACGCTAATTGGGCAAGATCACCCTCTGACAGACGTTCGACATCCGGATATTGTGTTTTAGTTGGAGGTAATTTGGTGTCTTGGAAGAGTAAGAAAGAAAATGTGGTTGCTCGATCTAGTGCAGAATCAGAATATCGAGCAATGGCGACAGCAACTTCTGAGTTAGTTTGGCTCAAACAGTTACTAGGAGAACTAAAATTTTGCAAAATTGATCAGATGAAACTTGTGTGTGATAATCAAGCGACTCTTCATATCGCATCAAATCCAGTGTTTCATGAAAGGACTAAGCACACTGAGATTGACTGTCACTTTATCAGAGACAAGATACTCTCAGGAGATATTGTTACAAAATTTGTGAAGTCAATGATCAGCTTGCAGATATGTTCACCAAGTCTCTCACATGTCCTCGTAGTAATTACATTTGCAACAAGCTAGGTGCATATGATTTGTATGCACCAGCTTGAGGGGGAGTGTTAGAATAGGAATAAGTATTTCTTACTTAGAATAGGAATTAGAATAGGAGTAAGAATAGGAAGGAATTCTAGTTGGAAAAGGTTTCCAATGTAGTGTCTATAAATAGGGACTTCATGTAACAATTTAGATACACAATTCAATAATACTTTCTCCAATATTTTTCACAGGGAGCATGGAATAAGAACCAAAATTACTTCAAGTTTGAAAACTATTGGCTAGGTACAAAAAGATTCAATGTTAGAATCAAGGAGTGGTGAACCTATTTCAATTTCTCTGGAAGACTTGATTTCATTCTTGCATCCAAGATTGATGCCTTAAAACGAGCTTGAGGAATGAAGCAAAAGTGAGCAAGGAAACTTGGGTCAAAAAGGAAGAGTTTACTCTAAAAGTTGGCAGATTTTGATGATGCTCCGGAAGTGTGAAAACGGACAGAAGAATTGACAGCAAGAAGGGAAACAACTCTCCTGGAATATGAGGAGCTGATTAACAATGAAGAGATCTCTTGGAGACAAAAATCAAAATCACCGTGGCTAAAGGAGGGTGTTAGAAACACCAAGTTCTTTCACAAAAGGGCAAATCCAGACACGAGATACATTAGCATTGACCAACTTCTAATTCAGGGGATACTATCTCAGGATCCAGCTAGAAGTGAATGGGTAATAGTGGATTATTATAAGAAGATATATTCAGAAGCCACAAGATAGAGACCTGCCTACTTATTCACAAATTGTCCCAGATTGATAGAGGAGGAAAAGGAGACCATAAGGAAGCTTTGAGAAAGTGAAATCTTGAGGTGTCTAAAACTACGTGCAATTTACCAGGCATCTGGTCCAGATGGTTTCACCATGGGTTTTTTTCTTAAAAATGTTGTGAGGTGTTGAAGTAGGTCACTATGATGACCTTCTAAAATTTCTATGAACAAAAAATGTTTGTAAGAAGCCTTAATGCTACATTTATAACTCATCCCAAAGAGGAAAGGATCCAAAGAGCTGAGGGATTTCAACTCAGATTTTTGCCTTGGAAGCTTATGTGGAAAGTCCAAATTCCATATTAGGTGGCAGTCTTTACTTGGTTGGTAGTTAAAGAGGCGGTACTAACACAGGTTAATCCTCCTAATTAAGAGGGGAATACATGTGTCCTACATTTTTTTGTGCGCTATAGGCAGAGACAATCAACCATCCGTTTCTTCATTGCAATGTGGTTAGACAATTGTGGCCTTTATTTACTAGCTTCAGGGGAAAAGAATCCAGCAGAGTGTTTGAAATTCAGAACCCTACGGTAATTGAAACCTCCAGGTGGACCAAAACAGTGATGGTCAAGGCATGCAAGGCTTTTGGGGTTAATATAACAGGATTTGACCATGAAATCCTGGACATGATTTTGCACATGTAACATAAGAGGCAGCTGCAATTGAATAAATAAAAATCTGAAGGTGGTTCAGCAAATAGTCTCGAAGAAAAGGTGAACTCGAGCTAGAAAGGATGAAATGTGATTTAAATTATGATGGCATGGCAAAGGAGGATAGGGGCAGGTTTCACAAAGCTCTTTCTGAATGAAAATAAAAATTATCAGTTGGAACGTGGGGGGGGGGGGCTGAATGAAGCAGCTAAGTGAAGTTCAGTGAAATCTTTAATGGGTAAATGGAAAGCAGACATAATTTGCCAAGAGGAGACAAAAATAGTAGATTGGTCGTCACAGATGATTACACAAATATGGGGCAATAGATGGGCTGGTTGAACTGAGCTGAAAGCAAGTGGTAGTAGGGGTGGGATAATAATTCTCTGGGATAAAAGGTTGTGGAGTTGCATTGATGTGCAACAAGGTTCATACACTCTCTTGTGTATGTTAGAGAGTTCTCAGGAAGAATTCCGATTGTGTTTCACATGTGTTTATGCCCTCACCTAATCCAGAAAGGGAGGATCTATGGCTCAAACTTGCAGCTATTAGAGGTATCTGGAACGAACAGTGGGTCATCCGTGGTGATTTCAATGTATGCAAATTTGGAAGTGAAAGGTATAACTGCATCAGAAGATCGAAAGCCATGAAAAGCTTCTCAGATACCATCCAAGATCTGAACTTAATTGACCTCCCTTTACAGGGTGCTTTCTATACTTGGTCCCGAGGAGAAGATTCTATTCAAGCTTCTAGAATATACATGTTTTTGATACCACCTGAATGGAGTGACACCTTTAAATCTGTAAAACCAATTGCTCTTCCAAAAGTTATGTCAGACCACAGGCCTGTACTTTTGGTAAATGGTGACTGGGAAGACAATCCTTCCTATTTTAAATTTGAAAACATGTGGTTGCAAGAGGAAGGGTTCTTAGATAAAATTACAGAATGGTGGCAGAACTACTCTATCAGGGGTAGTCCAGATTTTATTTTCTCAGAAATTGAGGTGTCTTAAAGAAGATATCACCGACTGGAACAGAGAAATCTTTGGCAAGATGGAAACCTGAAAGAGCAAAGCACTGGATGAACTTATGGCTATTGAGTAGTCAATTGAAAACAGGCTCCCACCCCAAGCAGAAAAAGAAAAAATGATGGTCCTAAAAATGGAACTACAACAGATCGCTAAGGCGGAAGAAGTGTCATGGAGGCAAAAATCCAGGTGTTTTTGGCTTAAGGAGGGTGATAGAAACACCATATATTTCCAAAGGGTTGCAAACTCCCGCAGGAGGAACAATTAGATTGATACACTGAAGGTGGGAGATGCAATTATCGATGATAAAGATCAAATCAATAATGAAATTCTCAACTTCTATCAAAATCTGTACACTGGAAAAGAGCAATGGAGGCCTACTGCAACCTTTGAAGATCTAGCCAGCCTTACGATGGAGCAAAAGGAATGGTTAATAAGAGCTTTTGAGGAAGACGAAATACTTGCAACAATTAACTCTTGCGCTCCCAATAAAGCTCCAGGTCTCGATGGCTATACTATGGCATTTTACCAGAAGACATGGGATTTTATTAAAACTGATGTTTTGGGGGCAATGCATCACTTCCATCAGCGTTGTTACATGGTCAGGTCCAACAATACCTCTTTCATAGCACTGGTTCCAAAAAAAAAAGGTGCCATTGAACTCCGAGGCTACATGCCGATAAGCCTTATAGGCAGTGTTTACAAAATCCTTGCCAAAGTCCTGACGGAAAGACAATTGTGATTGGGCAGCTGATTTTGGTGCAACAAAATGCTTTCATCGAGTCCAGGCAAATCGCAGATGCTGTTTTAATAGCTAATGAAGTTCTAGACTAGAGGCTCAAAAGTGGACAGCTAGGCATTTTGTGTAAACTGGATATGGAAAAGGCCTTTGATCAAGTCAGTTGGACTTGCCTATTGCATATGTTGAGGATGATGGGTTTTGTAGATAGGTGGATTAAATGGATCAAATACAGCATCACTACATTCAAATACTCTGCTTTAGTTAACAGAAGCCCAGTCGGATTTTTTTCTCCTCAGAAAGGCATCAGACAGGGTGATCCTCTCTCACCCTTCCTTTTTATTCTTGCCATAGAAGGCGTCAGCAAGATGTTGGACAGGGCCAAGCAGTTGCAGTGGATTGAGGGGTTCACAGTGGGAAACAACATAGAAACCTTAGTATCAGTTTCTCACATTTGCTTTATGTTGATGATACCTTGATGTTTTGTGGTGCTGAAAGATCCCAAGTAGAGCATCTTAATCTGAGCCTTCTTATATTTGAAGCTATTTCAGGTCTCCATATCAATATGCTGAAGAGTGTGATATACCCAGTGAATACAGTTCCTGATCTTCATGATTTAGCTGAACAATTATGCTGCAGTGTTGGGTCTTTCCCGACAACCTACTTGGGTCTCCCTTTGGGGGCAAAATATAAGTCCATTGATGTTTGGAGCAGTGTTATCGAGAAGGTGGAGAAAAGGCTGGCTACTTGGCAGAGGCAATATCTTTCTATGGGTGGTAGACTAAAGGCAGAGGCAATATCTTTCTATGGGTGGTAGACTAACTCTCATCAATAGTGTCATGGATAGTATCCCTACGTATCTCATGTCACTATTCCCATTGCCCGGCAAGGTCTTGAAATAGCTAGATAAAGTCGGGAGGAACTTCCTTTGGGAGGGTAACAGTGAAGGGCACAAGTTTCACTTAGTTAAATGGTGTAATGTGGTCAGACCAAAGATGCAAGGGGGTTTGGGAATCAGGGACCTAGCCAAGCATAACAAAAGCATGTTGTTAAAATGGCTATGGAGATGTGGAATAAAGGGAAATAGCTTATGGGAGAAAGTGGTTGCAGCCAAGCATGGTAAACCACTGGTGTACTAAGCAAAGCAATTCTCCACACGGGGTAGGGGCATGGAAACATATACGCAAATATTGCGAAGATTTTGTTCAACAAATTTCTTTCAAAGTTGGGAATGGCCTGAAAGTGAAATTCTGGAAAGATAGGTGGCTTGGGAATTTCATCTTGAAAGAGCTTTACCCAACTCTCTTCCTAATAGCACGTGATTCTGACTCTACAGTTGCACAGAACAGAGAGGACAATCAATGGAATCTACTTTTTATGAGAAACTTCAACGATTGGGAGCTTGACAGTCTGGTTGAATTAATGGGTAGACCGGAAGGTTACAACATGAATCCGCAAGCTACGGATATCATGTGTTGGGAACCCAAGGCAAAGGAATACACCGTAAAGAAGGGGTATAAATTGTTGCACGCCCAGAATAATATTACAGATTTATGTCCATGGAAACTAATCTGGAAAACAAAGCTACCACCAAAGGTAATGTGCTTCAGCTGGTTGGCATTAAAGAATGCTTGTTTGATAGTGGACAATCTTTGTAGAAGAAACTTCCAGCTGGTCAGCAGGTGTTACTTGTGTCAGGAAAGTGCAGAATCAGTAAATCATCTTTTCTTGCATTGTGCGGTGGCTGCAGGCATATGGCATATGTTCCTTTCCCTATTCAGTTTGAACTGGGTGATGCCTCGAACTATCAGAGAAGTTGTTGTGAGTTGGGGCCATTTGACAGTTGATGGGGCCATCAGGAACACCTGGAGAATGATTCCAGCATGTATATTTTGGTGCCTATGGACCGAAAGGAATCAACAGTGTTTATCACTCACTCAAAGCGTTTGTTCAGTCTTTTTGTTGGTCCAACCCGTCTTATGTGAATAGTTACACTGCTTTCTTAGATTTTATTAGCTCTTTATCTCTAGGCCAGACATAGTCATGTTTTAAGCCTTCTCTAGATTTTTTGAATTGGTGACTGGCTCCCGTGTCTTAACTGCTATCATGTAACGGAGCTAGCATATCTACTTTTGTACTCTTTGCATCTTCTTGATGCCAGTAATGAAACAACTTACTTCATCAAAAGAAAAAGGGGCACAAACTGGACCATGCCACAAAGGGCAAGTCAGGCTATAGAAAGCTGGAACAATGAAGGCAGTGGCAGTACAGACCAAAGCAGATGGAAAATTGTCCCAGCAATGATTTGGTGGACCATATGGAAGGAGAGAAATATGAGATGATATGAGAACATCAGTAGTCCTTTACACAAGATTAAAATGAATTGCACAATCACTTTTTGCTATTGGTGCAGTTTTGAGTATGTAGATGATCCTATAGCTATTATAGATATCCTAGGTTCTTTGTAAGATGAAGTAGGATCTAGTTTTGTTTAGTTTTGAGTACACGCAACTGTATGTAGCTCCATGATGTAAATTTGGGATCCCAGCCTTTAGTGCTGAAGATTAATACACACAACTGTTACCTGTGTCCAAAAAAAAAAAAAAAAGAGCTGAGGGATTTCAAGCCAATTAGCTTAGTTGGCAGCACGTGTAAACTGTTTCTCTAAGTTTTGACCGAAAGGTTAAAAAATGTGATTACCCAACTTGTTGATTTAATACAAGTGACCATTAAAAGTAGACAATCATGGACGTAGTCATAATAGCCAATGAAGCAGTAGATTACAGAATGAGGCAAAAGAAGCCTGAAATTTTGTGTAAGCTAGAACATGTCAACTGGGTATCTTTTGGATGCAATGGAGAGAATGGATTTTGGGAAGAAATCGATCCGATGGATTAAATACTGCATTTCAACTGTGAGATTTTCTGTGCTCATCAATGGCTCACCAACATGCTTTTTCAGTGCACAGAGGGGCCTCAGACAAGGAGACCCTTTGTTAGCTTTCCTATTTTTAATAGCAATGGATTAGCTTAACAATATGATCACGATAACAAAATTGAATGATGGCTTATAGGATTTGATGTTGCCAGAACTGGAGAGGCAGTGTAGAGATCACTCATCTACAATATGTGGATGATACACCTATACTCTATGATGCTGATGGAGATAAATTCAAACCTTTGAGGGTGATATTTTGGTGCTCTTTGAAGGGATTTATGGTTTACACATTAACCAGAGGAAAAACTTCTTATACCCTATTAATGTTGTGCAAAATATAGAGAACACCAAATGCATCTTAGGTAGTGAATAGTACGGGATCTTCCAACCATCTTCTTGGGGATGCTATGGGGAGCCAAATTTCTGCCTTCAGAAATTTGGAGTAGTGTAATTAAGAAGTGCGGGAAGAAATTGGAAAGATGGAAGACTCATTATTTATCTAGGGGTGGAAGATCGACTCTCATCAACTCAGTCCTTGATTCCCTCCAACCTATATGATGTTTGTATTTCCAATTCCAATGGGGATTATCAACAGGCTGAATAAAATCAGGAGGAAATTTCTCTGGAAAGGAAACAATGAAATGAAGGGATACAACTTTAGTGATCACTGGAAAGAGATGAGGGGGATTGGGAATCAAGAATCTGAAAATTCCGAGTTAAGTCTGTTAGAATGAAATGGTTATGAAAATATAGCAATGAGAATCAGCCTCTTTGGAAGGATGTAACCAGTGCAAAGTATGGTAGGAAGACAATTGGTTGACCATGGACATAACCATACCCTCTTGAGTTAGCTTATGGAGGTCTATCAATTCTCTGTGGAGTGAATTCATGGTTAACACTAAGATCAAAGTGGGTGATGGGGAAAAATTGATTTCGGGAGGGATGAATGGCATGAGGCAGGCAAGCCAAGAAACCTTTTCCATACATGAATTTATTAGTGTCTCACCAGCAGAAGACTAGTGCGCAGAGCACTGGACACCTCAAGGATGGAGCTTCATTTTTGGAAGGCAGTTAAGTGACCGGGAGATTCAAAGAGTGACACACCTTTTCATTAAAACATAGACCAGTTTAATTTTCTGGAAGAAGAACCAGATACCTTATGGTGTAAAGGAAGCCAACAGGGCATTTTCAAAGTTAGTAATGCTTACAATTGGATGAACCACTCCACCCAAAGTCAAAATACCATACAACAGTGGCCTGCTTTGTATAGTAGTTAGCCAAGGAAGCAGTACTGATTCAAGATAATTTGATGCGGAGAGGGATATCATTATGCCCTAGGTGTTTCTTCTGTGGTGAGACTGCTGAGATAGTCAACTATCAATCTTTTCACTGCAAAGTCACTGGACAACTGTGGAGGATATTCTTAATTTTGAGGGAATACTTTGGACTATGCCCGTGAAGATTACGAACAATCTGGAGTTGGGAGGAAGCTATTTTGCAGGCAAAAAGCAGTAATAAATGGAGAATTGTCCCTGCTAGCATTTGGTGGACAATCTAGAAGGAGAGAAACTCTAGATGTTTTGATAGTATAGAGATAGTAAGCAAAAGATCAAGCTAAACTATCTTTTGATACTATATTTTTGGTGTAATCAGTTATACTCGAATCATATTATCTCTACAATTGATGTTCTAGATCGATTCAGGATAAAGATAGCAGGATTTTGAAGTTAAGGTTGTAATTGTGGTTTCAGTACATAGGATGTACTGTTCTGCTCACAATGAGATACCTACAAAGTTGACAGTTTAAAAAATGAAGAAGTTTGTGTTGATCAATGATTAGAGCTAAATTGTCTTTTGATGGTAAGATTTTGGTGTAATCAGTTATGCTCTAATGATTTTATCTCTATAATTAATGATCTAGATTCAATTCAGGATAAAGATAATAGGAATTTGAAGTAAATGTTGTAAATATGGTTCCAGTACAACCTAAGTACTGTTTTGCTAAGAATGAGATGTATATAAAATTACCAGTTTCAAAAAACAAAAAGAAGTTTGTGTTAATCAAGGTTAGCATGGTCGGTTTAATTCTATGTGTGCCTTGATTGCATATTTACTGCAGTTTATATTGCAATAATTTCTATTCTTGTATGTTTTGAATCCCAAGGGTCAATCAAGCCTTTGAAACTAGTGATAATAGTCGCCATAATCTGAGTTACTGCTTTCAACGGGACTTCCTTACCTTATTACTTGTGCTGCTTCAAATTCTTATTTTATTCGCAGAGACGAGACAGTGGGTCAGGTACCTTGGCTAGCACTAGTGATAGATCCAGTGGACTCAAGTCAACTAGTACACCATCCACTCCTCAAGCCGAAAATCACATGGAATCAAGAAACTCACACTCTTTACCGACAGAAAGCACGCCATCAGCAGAGCATTTATCTGATGTTAGATTAGATAAAGAAGTTCCAGAAGACAGCCTTTTGGACCCAGAGACTCCTCTGGTATGAAAGTTAATAATTTTTGCACTGTTTGATAAAGAAGTGAACATTAGTATATCTATTGAATGTCTTATAGCAAACCCCAATATTGTATTAGCAGATTAAGTTAAATATAGTGTTGATCTGGAACAGTTGCTCTTAAATTCTTCCATTTTTAGGGTGTGTGAAGTTTCTCTGAGAAGTGCCAGATGGGAAAACTAGTGATTGGATCCAAAGTTTTATATCATGAAATAAATACTAGAAAGCTCCCACATGGAATCACTGTCAGCTTTGTGTTTAAGCATAAATTGACAATGTCATGCTTACAGTGCTTTCTCATGGTCTTGTTACTCATAGTTTTACTTCTTGTGTAATAGGCTAGCATGAAGACAATTGATCAAATTGACCTTCTGAGAGAGCAGCAAAGGATTTTGTCCGGTGAAGTGGCACTGCATACAAGTGTTTTAAAACGGTTGTCAGAGGAATCTACACAGAGTCCAAATAAAGAACAAGTGCAAGTATAAGTCATGAAACAATATCTTTTTCATCTTATTGTTTTCTTTTAAATGCAAATACTTTCCGACTATTAACTCTGTGAGTGCTTAAGATGGAGATTAGGACATTGAAGGATGAAATAAGAATGAAGAATGAACAAATAGCTTCACTGGAGATGCAAATTGCTGAGTCCATTATTAGCCCTTCTGATAAGCTGGATAACCAGGAAGAAACTGTTGTAAGTTTGGCTTCTTCTACATCAATAATTTATTACCTTATCAAATAAAAGAGGCTGGTTTACTTCATCAAAAATAAAACAGTCTGGTTTCTTCTACTATTCCGGTGGCAGCAGATCTGTGATAGTATATTTCTCCATTTACACTGTTTTTTCTTTTGTCTGGACTCTACAGTCTGTTGCTGAGCTCTTGGCACAGTTGAATGAGAAGTCTTTTGAACTTGAGGTAGTGCGACTTGCATGCCTTCACTAAGAATATTTCTTCTTCCATTTCTCCTTGTAGTTCGATTTTATGCATATCCTTTCAATTGTAGGAAACATCATCCAGTTATATTGCTCTTGCCAGGTTAGAGCTGCTGATAATCGAATAATTCAGGACCAGCTAAATCAAAAGGTGGATTGCCTCTTTCAGCTGTTTCCTCATGGAATTTTGATTGATCCATGGAATCTGGTCTAATGAGATTTCTTATTTTGATAGACCCATGAATGTGAGAATCTACAAGAAGCAATTGTGTCCTTAAAGCAACAGCTTTCTGATGCCCTAGACCAGAGAAACCGCAATCCATCAGTTGCCCATTCACAACGTCTATCTGAAACCAAAAGTTTACTTGTGGAACTAAGAGCTGAAAAGGAGAGTGTTGCCTTAAAGGATGCAAAAGAATCATTATTCCTACAGGCCCAGGTTCTCATCTGTTTTTCTCTGTTGAGTAGAAACTCTTGCATATCACCTACTGTCTTGTTGGCCACTCAACACATATACCTCGGGATCTATATGTTTGTTGCAACACAAAAGAAAATGATTTGCTAGAATGAGAAAGATGGAACAAAAAGAATCTTACTAGAGGGATAATAACAGCTTCAAGCTTAAGGTCATATTCTCTCAGCATTTTACATTTTGTTCCCATTTTGATTTGCAAAGTGTTTCTCCACATCAAGAAAACCTTCTGCAAATGTCTTTAGGATTCTTATCGCCTTTGCCACCTACCGTTAAATACGCAACCTCACAATCATATTCTTTTTGATGAAACATCCTGGATAATCATATTACTGTTGTTTATACATAAGTGTACATCTATGCAACTTTTCGCTTGTTATGTTTTTCTCCTTGCAATACCTAATCTTTGCCATGCCTAATCTATTTTTATTTTCCGACTGAAAGAGGCTGCCTGTACCCTGTTTCCCGCTTCTGCCACAAGTATATACCCTATGGAATGACTTATTCTTGTGATATTCATATTCAATAAGTCTCTCATCTTTAATAGTAATGCGAACTGCACCCAAGGGTGTGGCCTAGTGGTCAATGAAGTGGTTGAGAATACTGAGGTTTCAGGTTCAAAACTCAAATGGGGAAAAATCACTAGGTGATCTAGTGATTCTTCCCATCTGTCCTAGCCTTGGTGGACAAAGTTATCTGGTACTTGTTGCTGGTGGGAGGTGGCAGGTATCTAGTGAATTAGTCAAGGTGCACAAAAGCTGGCCCGGACACCACATTCATAAAAAATAAATTGTAATGCGAACTAAGTGTGATAGTTCATGATGATTGTGTTGCGTCATTTTCTACTTAAGATGGTGCTCCATTATTGTGTAGGTTAAAGTGATATTTTCGATGTTTTGAATAAGTATTCCAATATTTGGTTCAGAATAATATTTCAGACAAGACTAAAAGGAGAGATTATCTGGTTGGTTTAGAACATTTCATTTTCGGGCAAGATATGAAATAGAGAGTTCTGAAATTAGAGGGATGGATTGTATTAGGATCAGGTTTAGAGCATTGTTTCTTTCAATAGCCTACTCTTTTAATAAGTGTAATCTCAAAGAGAGTAACCTGATCTATCTGCATAAAGTAACATGATATATCTGCATATTCAAAATAAGTACTATTTTAAAATTAGAAAGGCTCTCAGGCACAGCTTTCGAGGGGGAGGGAAATCTTTTTTCTCTGGTGACCTCTGGTTTATTTCCAGAGTTCTTCTACGATTTGTTTATTAATCATCTCTTAATGATTACTCTATAGCCTGGTGTATTTTCATGGGGTAAAACAGAATCTGTAGTAGGTTTAAGTCTTACGTCATTACCAGACTAGCAGCCAGAGCCGAAGTTTGGTATGAATGGGTTGGAAGAAGTAGTAATTTGATGAGCAGTTCAACCTATAGCAGGAAGCCATTGAATGGATGGTTTTAGTGTTACAAGAGTCATCAAAAGACTCCGAGACTCATACGAGAAGGTGGTAATAACACAAGCAACAGGCAAACTTCTTTTGTTTGAGAAAACACAAGTTCGGAAGATATAAGCATCGTTACAGTGCAAGGAGGGAACAGATCTATCATTATTATTCCAGAAATTACATTCAATGCAGGGTGGGGGAGACATAGCATTTTAGATTGATAACTTCATCAATGAATATAAAGGACCATTTGTTACAAATATTCCTAGGAAAACAGACCCTAAGATTCCTTATGGAGACTCAGTTAGGGCCAGCAAATGGCAGATGAAGGAGGCTTAATGTATCTCATATCAACATATCATTTCCGGCGGTGCTGCAAATCTTTATAATGGACTGTTAGGCTGGTGCATTGTGGGAGGTTTCAATGTAAATTTGAAGAACCAACATAAGTGGGCTGTGAGCACTTGGAAGAATACTTTTGGAATTAACAGATATGAAATGGGTGGCTACTCCTTACTTTAAGTTCCCGAACAAACACATGGAAGAGCATATCTTACTGGGAGAATGGTGTTGGAAGCATGAAGATACATTTGAAATGGTGATGCCCTATTGCCGGATGCTGCGACCATGGGAAAACTTTAACATGGATAAGAGCAATGGGTCTTCCTCTCCATCTTTGGACAGAAAATATTCGAAGCCATTGGGAACCTCTGTGGAGGTTGGCTGGAAATAGAGGAGGGAACATCATGAATGAATCACTTGAAATAGGTTAGGATGAGAATCAAAGTAGAAGGGGCTGAAGTTCCGAAAGAGGTTAAGTTAGATGATAATGGTCTTACCTTTATTAATCCCATTTGGTGCGAATTGTAGACCATGGTGGCCGCCGGAGAGGATGGTTTCAATGGGCAAAGAAACCCTTCATAGAGAGGGATATCGTATATAGCTGTTTGATTATGAATGTAATCATATCAGATGGAAGAGGATGTCTTATTCCAATAGGTAAGCAATGTATAAAAACAATAGATTGTGTGCTAACTTAGGAAAGAAATAAAAGATGATTCATGTGAATCTGCTAATTGCTACAAATCTACTATCTAAGAAAGGCTATGTATTCTACTAGGAATGAAGTCTATATACATTCTATAACCCCCCCCCCCCTCCCCAAGTTGGAGCATAAATATTGGTCATGCCCAACTTGTTACAAAGCCAGTCAACTCGAGCTCCATGCAATGCCTTTGTGAGCAAATCAGCCAGTTGGTCTCCTGTCTAAACATAGCCGTGGAAATCAAGTTCTCCTAAATTTTCTCACGAATAAAATGATGATTAACCTCAATATGTTTAGTTCTCTCATGATACACCGGATTTGAGGCAATATAAAGAGCGCTTGATTATCACACCAAAGTTTTGCTGGTGTATGATGCTTTAGGCCAATTTCCATTAAAAGATGATGTATCCACATAATCTCACACGTAGACTGGGACATAGTTCTGTACTCAGATTTTGCACTTGATCGAGATACAACACTTTGCTTCTTACTCCTCCATGAAACTAGGTTCCATCCAACAAAGACACAATAGCCATTAGTCGATCTCCTATCAATTTTGGATCCAGCATAGTCAACATTTGCAGAACACTCAACACGGGTATGATCGTGATTGTTATACAATATTCCTAGTCTAGGAGCACCTTTCAAGTAACATAGAATTTGTGCCAAAAGCTTCCCAATGTTTGATCGTAGGTGATGACATGAACTGGCTAACAACACTTATCGCAAAAGCAATATTCGAAAAAGTCACAGTAAGGTAGTTTAGTTTCCCAACTAACCACCCTTCGGGGTGGCCCAGTTGTTTGAACTTGGGACTTCCATGTTGGAGGTCTCAAGTTCGAAACCCCTTGCCAGCAAAAGCAAGGGGTTTGCCTTCTAGGTCGAGCTCGTCGCATCAGGCTTGCCTAGTGCGGGTTACCTCTCCTATGTGGTTTGCGGGCTATTGCATAGGAGCGGGTTTTTTACCCTGTGCGCACCCAAAGGGTAGTGGCTGCGGGTTTCCCTTGTCATCAAAAATAAATAAATAAAAAATTCCCAACTAACCTTCTATATTTGTGTGGATCATCAAAAGGATCACTATCATCTTTCATTAGATGCATCATGTGAACCATTGGAGTATTGCAAGGTTTGGCTGCCCGGTTTCCGCAAGCAAGTAAAGAATATACTCTCTCTAAGATAGAAAAATTCCCTTCTTGCTTTTATTTACTTCTACTTCCAAGAAGTATCTCAACTGACCTAAGTCTTTTGTAGGAAACCTATTATGCAAAAAAGACTTTGGAGAAGAGATGCATGTGATGATAATGTCATCAACATATACAACAAGAAGGATAGTGTCAGCTGTTGATTGACAATAGAGAACGAGTGATCACATTTGTTCATTTTCAACCCAAACTCTTGAACTACCTCACTGGGCTTGCCAATCCAAGCTCAAGGACTTTGCTTCAAGCCATACAATGACTTCTTCAAATGACAGACTTTCCCATACTCCCCTTGAGAGAAATAATCGGGTGGTTGCTCCATATATACTTCCTTTTGAAGATCACCATCAAGGAAAGCATTTTTGATATCCAACTTATGTAAAGGCCAATTCTTTGAAGCAGCTAGAGAAATGAACAAGCGAATAGAAGTGAGTTTAGAAACCGGAGAAAATGTGTCTGCATAATCCACTCCATATGTCTCAGCATACCCTTTAGCCACAAGTCTGGTCTTAAGTCTTGCCACAGAACCATCGGGATTAGTTTTAACCGTGAACGCCCACTTACATCCCACTGGTTTCTTTCCGTTGGGTAAATCCACCAAATTCCACGTGCGAGTTTTCTTCTAAGGCATGAATTTCCTCAAGCATTGCTTCAGTCCATTTAGGATGATTCAAAGCCTCGCTCACTGTTTTAGGTACAGAAACAGTATCTAGAGAAACAATCATGGATCTAGATGTTGAGGATAAACGATCATAGCAAACAAACTTAGCAATGGAATATGTAGATTCACAAGTCTGTGTACCTTTGCGAAGAGCAATAGGGAGATCAAGATTTGGTGATGAAGTAATTGGTGATGGACATGTATCTTCGGTTTTCTCGCCTCCTCGAGTAAACAAGAACAATCGGTGGTTACTCGGGCTTTTGAAGGCACAATCGATTCCTGCTCAATAGAAAAACTAGGGGATGGGAGAGCCACATCGTCTGATTGTTTTGTCCAAAACGAGTAACCTGATAGACTAAATTAGTAAAAATGGGAGGTGCATAGAAAGACGGTGTAGTCTCTGAAAATATCACATCAATTGACACAAGATATCTGCTGAGTTTTATAAAATAGCACTGATATCCTTTCCGAAGGCGAGAATAGCCTAGAAAAACACACTTTAATGCCTTGGGATCTAACTTGGAAAAAGATGGTCTAACATTTCGAACATAAGATGTGCTCTCAAACACTTTAGGTTCCACCAGAAATAGTGACTTGTTTGGAACAAGAACACTATAAGGCATATTACCAACAAGAACAATCGATGGCATGCGGTTTATCAGAAAACAAGTTGTAGAGACCGCATCTGCCCAAAACTGCGTAGGAACCTTCATTTGGAACATAAGTGCTCGAGCTGTCTCAAGTAGGTCACTGTTTTTTCTCTCAGCAACGCCGTTTTGAGAGGGTGTGTCAACACACGAAGATTGGGGAAGAATACCGTTTTGTCTCATGTATGACTGAAACAATTCTAACATATATTCTTTAGCATTGTCACTCCTTAGAATATGTACTGAAGCATTGAATTGAGTTTTGATTTCAGCACAGAAGGCACAAAAATGGGTAAACACTTCTGAGAAACTCTTCATAAAATAAATTCAAGTCATCCGAGAGAAATCATCCACAAACGTGACAAAATACTTATGCCCTGATTTGGAAACGACAGAACATGGTCCCCAAGCATCAGAATGAACTAACTCAAAAGTTGACTCAGCTCACTTGTCAACCCTTGGACCCATTGAACTGCGATGATGTTTTGCAAATCAACATGATTCACATTCCAACGAAGGAATATTTTGAAACTGAGGACAAGGTTTCTTCGTCAAAGGCAGAGAAGGGTGTCCCAATCGACAATGTGCTTCAAATAGAGACACTACACTCGAGCGGACAACTAATCGAGACTCCCATTCATCAAGGATGTAGAGATCATTAGATACATGTCCTTTACCAATAACTTGATTTGTCGTAAGATGACGAAACAAACAATAATTCGGAAAGAACGAGATATAACAATTCAGATCTCTAGTAATTTTGCTGACAGAAATCAAGTTAAAGGCTAACTTCGGTAGACTTAACACAGATATCAAGGTAATATTGGACGTTGGTTTGACAGTCCCAGATCCAACATTATTGCAAGTTGAACCATCAGCTACAGTAACTGGAGATGGTTAATTGTGTGGTCGAAAGTTAGAAAAAATACTAGGATTCCCTGTCGTGTGATTTGTGGCACCTGAATCAATAACCCGTTTATTTGAGGAGGTAATAAGGCATATCTTATCTGGCTCAGAAAATGCATTAACAGAATCGGATCCCATCAATGATTTTTTATGTTGAGCAAATTTCTCCGTAGAAACCAAAGCGATAATATCAGAAGACTGACTAGTAACAACATTAGTTGCTTGAGTTCTGTGATTGCTTTCTCTCTCACTTCCATCCATTTTTAGTTTTAACTTCAGTAGTTAAATGAAGAGAAATGCAGATATGGTATCTAGAGAATAATCTGAAAGGCTAATAGAGGGACCCACAGGCAGCTCAATCGCAGAGACACAACGTCAATGTTCAGCAAATTTTTGAGAAAATCAATATTACAACGTAAAATAGAATAAAATTGAAAAAATTTAAGCAGATTGTGTAACCCAGAGTTACAGATCCCAATCCCAGCAGCAACAACAAAGAACTAAGAAACCAGGGATAACCACCACAAGCAACCCACAAATCCAACAATAATTTGAATCCTAGAAGAAGTGCAGCCGCAGAAGCACAAAAGATGAATACCAAATTGAATTTGCAGAAGCTACAGGGAAGAGAGTAACCTGGAAATCAAAACTCTCCAAAGGGTGTTTTAAACACCAGCGAAAACTCGGGATGCGCTGAAACAGATAAGGCGACGCCGGAGATGACTGAAATGATCAGTTCTTTCTTGAATAAACAGAGAAGAGTTCCCAATTTTTTTTCTGAATATGAATAGAGCCTACAAAGAGTTCCCAATTTCTGAATATGAATAGAGCCTATGAAGAGTTCCCAATTTCTGAATATGAATCGAGCCTATAGGTTTTGATACCACGTAATCATATCAGATAGAAGATGTCTTATTTCAATAGGTAAGCAATGTATAAATACAATAGATTGTGTGCTAACTTAGGAAAGAAATGAAAGATGATTCCTGTGAATCTGCTAATTGCTACAAATCTACTATCTAAATAAGACAATGTATTCTACTAGGAATCAAGTCTATATACATTCTATAACAATGAACAAGCAATCCTTTTTAAATTATACCGCTAGCAAGGGATCAGAGACACGTGTACCCGAGCGAGGGAGGGGTGGGGTGGGGCACGCAATTTAAATATAGGGTCATTCATGGGTCAGCAAGAAGCCACATTTGAATGAACAAAACAGCTTTAAAAACAGACCCAGTTTTATCTACTGAGGGCCAACTCATTTGTTGAAAATATGTCTCAGGATATTGCAAAAATAAAATAGATAGCTGCATTATCTCTAAAATAAAATAGATAACTGCATTATCTCCAAAAGCTTTGCAGTCTATCATTAGCTAACTTTTAGGATTTCAAATTGTTATTTTGTTAAGTGAATTTAGGAGTTACTTTCCTACATTTTGTGATTTGATTTTGCATATAAGTCATTAGCATGTTTTTGTATTTTTAGTTAGGAATTGCAACTATATGTCTCTAAATTATTAATAAAACAATTTCCTTTGTCAACATTGCATTATATTCTCTTAAGCCTTTCTATGTTGTTCCCTAATTTATTTGCTAAAGACCAACAATTTGTATCTATAGCCATTTCATCATGAGGAATCTGTGAGTGAGAGGAGATCTGAAAATAGCTTTTCCACATAGCTCCTCCTGGCTTTGGCGAAGTTTATCATCACAGGCAGTAAGAATGAAGACTTCTCTTGAAGTTTTACATCTCTAAGGAGGTTGTGGGAGAGTATTATGATGTTCTTCCTTTACCCAATAATCCCACGGTGGCCCAAATTAAAAGCCAAAAGGAATATAAAATTAGAAAATCAAAGGCCAAATCAAATATAATCCAAAAAAAATAGATACAAAAAAGTATAGATGGGAGAATAAATAAAGAATAAGGGTGTGTTTGGTATGAAAGAAAATTGTTTTCCTAGAAAATGTTTTCAGGGAAAACAAGTGAATTTTCTAACTTATTTTCTCATGTTTGGTTGGTGAGTAGAAAATACTTTTTAATGTTTGGTTGGTGAATGAAAAATATTTTTTATTTTTGGCTTGAGACTAAAAAGTACTCTTCTGGAAAATAATTTTTGATCCTAAAATCAACCCCAATAATTGATCTAGAATCCGACCCCGTCATCCAAACTAGGACAAGACCCCGATGACCTTTCCAAAATCCGAACCAGGAAAGAAAAATTCAAATTTGAAAAACGAATATGAATATTTTTCAAAAACAATTTTTTAAATAGTTATTTTTTGGGTGGCCTAAAAAATGAAAAAAAATAAATTAAATTTGAAATATTTCCTAAAAACAATTTTTTCTTAAAATTTGTTTTTTGACGGGAATGGCCTGGGTAGGGGTTGCGGGGGAGTAGGGTTAGAGGGGTGGTTTCTTTTTAAAAAATTGACGGGTGGCGTAAAAAATAATAAAATTTGAAATATTTTTCAAAAACTTTTTTTTCTTTGGGGGTGGGGGGGTGGGGGATTAAACAATGAAGTGGAGTTTGGAAATTGTTTTCCTCAATTTTGGAAGGGATGTCATATTTAATATTTCATGAATCAACAAAATATAAAGTTGTCATTATAGAATACAAAATTCAGCAGAAGCAATGATAAATAAATACAAATACAATGGAAATAGAGAAGATACCAAAAAATAGAAGAGAAGTCTTACAAAGTTATATACCAATCAGTACTCCTTTTTTTGTAATTCATTAATTGAATGTCGATGAATTAGGATGAGGTGGGTTCCTTAAAAACCTCTCCCTTTTTTAAAATATCATCGACAGTACTGATAGGTTTTGCCCTTTTTTTCTGGGATATATAAAATAGCAGGAACTTATGTGTTGTCCAGAAAGAGGACTCAATGATTATTCGTTCACCGAAATCGCCTCTTTTTGAAGTTGTTGGAATTACTCGTTATAAGATATTGTCTACAATTGAGAAGGTCTCATCAATAAAGTTTCCATTTATCTGTGATCTTGGCATAGGTAGCATGCATTCTAGAATTTTCTCATTACCTTGTAGGTGAAAAAGACCCCACAAAGAAAAGAATTGTATGAAGTTGTTGGAGTTACTCGTAATAAGATATTGTCTACAATTGAGAAGGTCTTACCAAAAAGTTTCCATTTATCCTTGATCCTGGCATAGGTAGCATCCATTCTAGAATTCTTCTCATTACTTTTGGGGGGAAAGATTCTACAAAGAAAAGAACTATATGGTACGAAATAACATAACTTGTTTTTTGTAAAAGAAAAAGACAAAAGATATTGACACTTCACTGGTGGGGCATTGTTCGATTATGACACTTGGAGAAATTACAGATTTATGTCTGTGCATTCATGTTTGTATTACACACAAAATGTTCAAGATTCTTATGGTACCAACAAGTACCCCATACATATTAAGTTATAATTAACATTCTTCTGTTATGTATCCACTACCTCATCCACAACAATATGTAAACTGAATTGTTGCTTTTGCTCCTGTTAGGCAAGAGAGATTGAAGAACTCCACAAGAAAGTGTCGGAACTGGTTGAGGCGAAGGAGCAACTGGAGCTCCGGAACCAGAAATTGGCAGAAGAGAGTATGTATGCCAAAGGGCTAGCGTCTGCAGCAGCTGTTGAATTAAAGGCACTTTCTGAAGAAGTTGCGAAGCTAATGAATCATAATGAGAAATTAGCTGCTGAGCTAGCCACCACCCAGAAGAGTTCCTCTACCCAGCGTAAGCCAAGTGTTGCCATGCGAAATGGAAGAAGAGATCCTCATCCGAGACGAAATGAGCAAAATGTATTGAGTGCAGAAATGAAAAGAGAACTTGCTTTGAGCCGGGAAAGGGAGCTTTCATATGAAGCTGCTCTTGTGGAAAGGGATCAGAAAGAAGCTGAATTACAGAGTAAGGTTGAAGAATCCAAACAAAGAGAAGCCTATCTTGAAAACGAACTGGCAAATATGTGGGTTCAAATTGCAAAATTAAAGAAGTTTCAGGGAGTTGAATCTGATCCTTCTGAATCAACAATATCAGAAAGCCAAAGAATTGATGGTTTTGAGGTTTGGGATAGTGTTGTGCAGTCTAGTAGGCGTCAGTGAGGGATGTTTGTACTTAGAAGCAAGAGTGAGTTGTGATTGTATGATAGTTTAGTAGGTTTGTTGCAGATTAGGAGGGCCATTCTGTTTTTTCCCTTATGCCACTGTAGGTAAATTAGTTGTGAGGGACTCCCTGCATTGTTTTGTGCATGTTGTGGTCTTACACCTCTTGTACAGTGGTTGATGTTTGCAATTTTTATAGCTTGAATGTTGAATCATAGGCATGCATTTTGCAAACTAATTTTGGGAAATTGGTTTGCTACCTTTTACCAATTGTCTCTACAAGGCAATAAGTATTGTAGGGGCGAGAATTATTTTTTCTCTTTGAGTTGGACAGAGTCTTTCCAAAATGCTGTCAATCCATAAATACACCATTCAAGTACATTATGCCTCCTAACATTGGATGTGTACAAGTGGAAACTTTGAACAAGTAGAAACATACATCTTACATGACATGATACATATAGGCACAAAATTGTCATGTAGGGTGCTATGTAGGACAAATGTTTCTCAATTTTATACAAGTTTAAGTGTTTATTTGTGCATATTCAAAGTTGGAGGACACAGACGTCAGATAAGGTCAAGTCAAATGACATATTTATGTATTATGCAAAAAAAAAAAAGTCGGGCAAACAACATAAATCTCACTAGATTAAGTCCTTATTACTAAGATTTTAATAGTTCAAAAATTATTTGTTCTACCATATTACGTGCTTAGGAAAAGTTTGAATCCACTGAAATACATGTATCCGTCAAATTTTAAAATTGAGATACATGTTTTATTTGTTTAAATTAATTTGTTGCCATTAATTTCTTAATTAGATGAGTAATTGAGGATTTTCGGGAAAATGGACAATTAATTTTGAATATTTAAATTAATCAAATCTCTTAATATAAGATAGAAATTAAGGAGTATTAAATTTCATTTTATTATTTTTTGTAATAATAAATTCATTAATATTATTAAGAAAAGTCAAAAATATGTATATCTTGATCATGTAATTTGATTAATTTCATTTTATTACTCTTAAAATTAATAAATTCATTAATTTGATTTATCTGTTGTCAATTATGTGATGTATCCAACAAACTAAACGCTAGGGATCATTGGGTAAAGTATATAAGAATAAATACTATTGCTAAATAGAATGTATTAGTAATGCTTGTATTAACAATGCATGTATTAGTTATGCTTGTATTACTTTTACATAGACTATATTTATGCATTGTTTGGTTCGATGCATTAAAAATAACATGTATTAGATAGAAAATAATATTTTCAAAACCTTCCATTATTATGAAGGAAAGGATGTAAAAAGTGATTTTAGGGGCAATTGAGTCTTTAATTGAGCTAATGCGTGCATTAAAATCATTGTATTGTTAATACCTAGAAATTATGGTATTGGTAATACACACCTTAATAAACAATATAGTGTATAACTAATGCGATCATTAGTTATACATAGGTTAGAAAAAAGTACCAAACAAGGTACAAGTAATACACAATGTTAATACATGCATTATTTTTCGAAATACACTCTATCAAGCGACCCTTTAGTATCATATAAGTACATTCATATGTATCATAAAAGTATCTAGTTTTACTATCATTTACTTGTTATATGTATCTAGTTAATTTCATGTATCTATTTACATGATCTAATTTTTAATTTCATGTATCTGTTTATATAATATGTATCATTTATAGATATAATTTGATGGATCAAATATCAATTTCATACCTTATATCCAAAAGCATGTATCTGAGATATATAATAAACACATACATCTAACAATGTGTATCTTAATATAAAATGTAACTGAAACACATGAATTTAGCAACAAATTATGAAGGTAGAGTATCTTTATGAGAGTGGAATAAAGTATTTAATTGTTCATATTTATAAATGTTTCAAATGTGATGTGCGTGAGTTTCACAACAATAGTAATATTAGAATTCCTAAAAGCAACAAATAAATTAGGGCACAATAATATACCTATCGTTGTCAGTTAAATTAGGGGAAACAAGAAATAATTAGTTGAAAAATTCCAAGTAACTTACGAACCCTTGCCACCGTCGAGCAACAAAATAAATACTAATTTTCTCATAAAATATTTATAATCATTACTCAGATATATAAACGCTTACTTAGATATGTGTACATCTAATACCTTTTGTATCTCTTTCCTCTTGAGACCTAATATTACACTTCAAGATGCATAAGAATAATGAAAAAAAATAATAACAAACCTCCATTTATAATGTTGATTAAGAAGATATAAACATTAAGAGGATTACGGAAGAGAGAGATAGGGAGGTGGGAGTGGGGGTGAGAGATACGTACAAGTAATGGGATTAGGGAAGGAAAACGACTAATGTGAGTGAAATAATTTGAATTGCTAATGGACTATTAACTAATGAGTTTAAATTTTAAGACAATGATTCAATATCATATTTAATTAATTTCATGTGTATCTCATTAAATCTTATAAAATACATGGTATGATTATTAAAATTGATATTATGTGTAATTGTCTTGAACAAGAGGTAAAGTAATTACATATGACAGTGAAGTATGTCTAGTTATGTAGTTTTTCAAAAGATCTGCCACAAATTATGTCAAAGAAATCGATGGACAACAATATGCCTAGCGGAAGCATTACTGAAAGATTGTATATCTATCTAGACTACTTTAAAAATATATATTTTCTAACGTGAATATTAAGTTACTATAATATTCCCAACTAAAAACACCCCTTAACATGAATGTTAAATTAATATAATATGAGGAATTGGCACATAGTATTGGCATTAAGTAGCCAAAAAACAGTTAGCAACC
The DNA here is from genome assembly GCF_001406875.1 of Solanum pennellii. Classification (NCBI taxonomy): domain Eukaryota; kingdom Viridiplantae; phylum Streptophyta; class Magnoliopsida; order Solanales; family Solanaceae; genus Solanum; species Solanum pennellii. The sequence continues at coordinate 17,607,837 of NC_028639.1, forward strand.
GAAAGACCTCAATTAATTAGCACTACTTAGCCACTAATAAAAAGATGCGCCTCTTTTTAAGGAAATAACTTTTTTGTCAAATAACATTAATTAATTAATCAATTCAAAAAAATCCAACTACATTTAGCAAATGAAAATATTGTTATAAACAATTTGTATTATAGTGAATGTCTAATTATGTGGAGTCCTTTTATGATATGATTAGGAATCTTACTTGAGGACTAAGTTAAGTTTTCCCTATAAATAAAGGATTTTCCTTCATTTTAAAGAAGATTTATGAATCCTGAATATACTTCAAGAGAAATAAGAAGTATTTTCTCTTCTCCCTACTTTCTTCTTCTTCTAAATTTATATAGTTTCATAACACGTTATCAGAACGATTGTTCTATTCTTAAAGAATTATGAAGAAGACGGAAAAAGTGCAAAAGAGATCTTGCATAAGTTATGCAATAAGGTTCTTATATCTTCAAGGTATGATTTATTCTTATGTTATACTCCCTCCGTCAAGAATTGTTTGTCATGTTGCGCTTATCGAAAGTCAGTTTGACTAATTTTCAAAGGTAAATTAGATTACATTAATTCGATATTATAAACAAAAAAATTAGATACTCTAAAACTATATGAAAAGTACTATAAATTATAATTTTTTGCATATTAATATGATGAAAAATACATTTTAAAATGTTAGTCAAAGTTTTTATAGTTTAACTCTAAAAATAGAAACCATGACAAACATTACCGGACGGAGGAAGTAATTATTTATGTAACAGATCTGGAGGTACCATTTAAAGTAAGTATTTAAAGAGACTTGTCGACTTTCTATACGTTTAATTTTAACCGAGTGGGAAGAGAATTCCTTAATTTATTTTAATAATTAAATAAGCACAATTTAGTGAAATATATATTTTCAATCTTTATATGAGGTACGTGATCTGTTAAACTTATCTATTAACTGCCAATGTTGATTATAAGAAATCATTAGTCTCAATTTTGTGTGTAATTATAATATATAATCATATTAATGATCATCAAAAGTGATAAAATTGCAATTATTTTCAAAGGCTTGAGGTTGAGCCTCATTGTGGGTAAGACAATGAATTTAAGTTATATCGCACCAAAAGAATAAGACGATGGATTTACGTCCAATAGCACCAAGAGGGTAAGACATCAGAAGTCTTGATGCTTTGTGATGAAAGATGTTGGATTCAAGTCCTCATTGATTTATGGCATAAGACGTTGGGTTTGAGTCTCAATGCACCATATTGATGATATTATGATGACTAAGGGAAATAATGAGTTTTTGATAAAACTAGTCATGAAATATATCTAGTTGAAGCAGATCCATTTCCCAAAATGAATGTAGCAGTGCATAAATGTCTAAAAGAAGACAATTGATTAAATGATAAACATGAATATAGAATGAGGTACTAAGTTATCATAATTTGATATACTTAGATGATTGTGTTCCATTCATTAAGAATGAGAGTCTTTGATAAATGGTAAAAATACATATCCATTCTTTAGAGTGAACGAGGTGATAAGACATCATGCTAGACGTGAAAAAGATAGCAAGCTTTCGTCAATGATGCGGTATCACCAGAATGTCTGTCTCTAAGAAGACATTTATTATAGAAAAATTTCATGTTTTATCTTCAGGCTTGTATTGGATAAGAATTAGTACAATTGAGGCACATTCTATGGTAAATAAGAAGTTTACTAATTCCAATACTTTCTTAGTTTGACACGATTGTCTAGGATATCGTTAGTCTATAATGTTTAGACGAATTATGGAAAATTAAAATGGACATCCATGGAAGAAACTAAATTTTTTTAAATGGCGAATTTTCCTGTACTGTTTGTTAGCAAGACAAGTTAATTGTGAGACCATCATATAGAAAGTTGAGATTGAATCCTCTGCATTGTAGGAACATATACAAATATTTGTGGACATATTCATCCACCTAGTGGATTGTTTAGATACTTAATGATCCTAATAGATGTTTCTTCTTGATGGTCTCATGTGTGTCGATTGTTATCTCGCAACTTGATGTTTGCAAAAAATGCTAGCACAAATAATACGATTACATGCATAATTTTCTGATAATCAAAGTAGTTTATTTAGTGATGGGATCACGACTCACCTTTAGAAGAGGTAGAGTAATTGAGGAAAAAAAATATTTGAAATGTACTCTCAGAGTATTAAAGTTGAAATTTTCTCATATAATAGTAATAAATTGAGAATTTACTAAAGCAAAAAGGCACATGACATAATAAACTTGCAGTTTACAAGTACTAATAATTTATTAGTTGGCATGAATAATTTGGTCATCCCAAAGATGTGCTACTGAGTAATGAACATACATTGAAAAACTAGAAGATTCTTCCAGAATTCTTTTGTTGTTTGTTCTCATGACAAGTTGATTGGATCAACTAATGTTGAGATTAAATCTCTAAATTCTTAAAAGTAAAAAAGGTGAATATGGGCTCGTTCACCTATCATGTGACATGATAAAAAGATGTATTTATAAGATAATCACATGTGCGTTTGTTGTCAACCTGTAGTTTGACATTCACAAAATTGTTTATGCAAAAATAATTGAGTTAAGAGCACAATTTCAGAATATGTAATCAAAGACAATTTATCTTTGATAATATTGATAAATACTCAAGATGTCGTGACATTAAATGTCAGAGATAGTGAAATCATTGCTTGTGAATGTTGACACCCAATTTTAACCCTTTTAATAAATTAATTAATGAGCTTCTAGATTTTAAACGATATAAAATAACTAAGGTATTGAAATTAAAATGTTTTAAAAGTTATTTTAAATTAATATCATCATCTGTTTAGTTTTTAGTCAAATAGCCATGTTTTTATAATTGCGCATATGATTAGCATATTTTTTAAAATTATTCAAAATTCACCTCTAGAGATGTTATTTGTCTAAATATTTTACCAATTAGCGTAATGACATTTTTGAATTGTTACATCAATTATTTTATTTCGTTGAGATTAAGAAGCTTGTTAATTAATTATATTATTTCGTCTTATTTTTTAAACTTAGTCAGATGGGCCAATGGTCAGTTTAGTTAAATTGGTAATATTTTGGGTCATCTAACACATTCCAGCCTATTCACATATCCAGGCCCAACCATTGAAACCCAACCCATCTCCTTTAAACCCATTCCTTGAAAGCAGCCAATTCAATTCTGCAATTCCCATCCCCAGATTTCCAGACCCGACTTGCTTGATTTTTCTTTTGTTGATATGATCCAAGAGACGCGTAGCGACACGCTCGTTCTCTTCTTCTCCCTCAGAGCGTCCAACCCAGAGATTTTAGTGATTTCTACATGGATAAATCCAATCACGCGTCCGTCTCTCTCCCTCTCTCCACTCGCGCGTCACTCTCTTCTTTTCCCTTTTCTCTATTCGTACAACCCTCAGGGAAAAGCAGTTTGTACGTTGAGAAGGCCAAATGGAGTGATCTCCACGATTTACGCGTCCTTTGCTCAAGATCGGATGACCTTCCTTCGAGTTCCAGTGTGGCTGGTACATTTTGGTACTAAATCCTGCTCGCTCATCCTTATCCTCTGAAAAAAAATTCGAATTTGGGTGGGAAAAAGAATTGGTCATCCCCTTTCTACCCTTGTTTCCCTTTTTCCGAAACCCTAATACCCCCTATATATATTTCTCTTCAACTTTCTGAGGGGGAGGATTTTTTGGGGAGCCGCAGAGTAAAAGGGTTTTTTTTTGTGGAAATATTTGTGAAAACTCTAGTTTAACAAATTTTGTTGAGTAGTCACGATAAATTCTGAAATACTTCCAGGAAACTAAGGGATAGTTTACAAAGGGGTTTAAGTTCCTTGGGCAGACTCTGTTTGTTTTCATTCGTCGACTTTGGAGTCCCGTGAAATTTTCAATTTCTTTGGCGTGATAGTTTTCGCTCATCTCTGCTTGTTTCGTTCCCTGTTCGCTGCCCTCTAAATGTAATATTACATTACGATTTTGGCCTTTTTTAGTGCAAGCTGACAGCTGCACGATTTCTATGTGTGACATTTAATACCTCCCTGAAAATCTATTTGAGCTTTACTCACTAGTTGTTGGAATATGTTAAGGTTTCAAGAAAAAAAATTATTTGTGATTTGGTAAACGGTGTTGTAGCTCATATCAAAAATTTTTTGTTGTATCGCTCGTCTGAAGTTTTGGTCCTCTAGTCTCTGTCATGCTGGTTCATTATTTTGACAAATGATGTGTTATGTGTGCATCCCTCGTGATTTGGCTATATACTGATGGTGTTACCCTTCCATTTTGCCTCCTTTGCTTGCTCTTGACTTCTCTATCTCTCTTCCGCTACCCTTTGGAAAGATCATTAAGAGGCTTATTGTCATGCATATACCGCAGGTTTCTTGCTTTACCGTCTAATCTATGATTTCCGTAGTTTTGTGATTGATTATAATTCATTCTTTATTCTTTGTTTTAGTTTTGAACTAGAGTTCGACATAGTATAACAATGTTCTTAGTATACTGGTTTTGTTGCAATCTGTTGTATTTGTTTGTCATTAAATCATGTTACTATTTAGCATAAATCGTTCTGTCCATTTTGTGCTTCATTTTTAACAAAATCTTAGCGAGGCGGTCATGTTTTTTTTTTGTTACTGCAATTGTTTCTAGTTAATGTATCTACATCAAAGCTTGTGGTTTGAAGCACTCGGTGACGTGATAGTATTTTTGTTAGTTCATGTTGCTGCTACCTTTCTTCTTATCATTTATTAGTATTGTTTTATTATTTAAATTATCCAATTTACCTTATTTCAATTAGTGGATTCGTATATATATATATGTATATATAACGAGCTTCATTTATGTTTAGGTTGTTTACTGACCGGCGCAATTTCATACCTTTATTTTACTTTGCTTAAACGACTGTATCTGTTTTTCTTCATTTGCTAGTCTCCCTTAGTGTGCTAATGGAAGTTGATTAAATTTCATTAAATAAAGTCATAAGGTCAAAATATGTGGTGCTCTTATTTATTAATTAGGCAACATGCATGTATTTGTTCTCTGAACATTTGGGTTTTCTTATTAGCAAGTGATGTGCATCCGTGTATATAACATGTTCATAGGAATACATATGCATTTATATGCGTGTCATCAGCAAATATCCCTAATTGCTCGTTAATTTTGTCACTAATTTGGTTCAGTTGGTCTTCCTGTAGAGTCAAACATTTTGGCTCAATTCAAATTCCATAATTGGCCTTTCTAGATTTAATTTCATTTTGATCAAATTATATATTGTCTATAATTTCGTGTATTAATTTTTTTCTACCATCATTTTGTTGCATGTGAAACCTACCCGAGCTCGTCATGAACTCCTCCTCCTTTGCATCATGAGAGAGTCATTAAGACTCGATTTCTTTTCATCGAATTCCCCCCCCCAAATTGGAGAACAGATCCGAAGTTTCAAGAATTGAAGATAGTCGGAGAAGATGGATTAGAAGATCATTTTATTTTCGCATTTCGCATTGTATTTTTTTTGGGCATAAGCCCTTGTCGTTTTTTTACTTTATTTTATTTTGTGTAGTTATTTATTTAGTCTAGGACAGGTACGAAAGAAAAGAAAAACGGGTCAAAAAACCCAAAACAAGTGGGTCCAAAAACCGGTCAAGGCGAACAGAACCCGGATTTGGACCCAAATCTGTTTTCCTCTTTCTTATTTCTTGATTCATTTACTTGATTTATTTGGTTAGTTAGTTTTAAGTTAAGAGACCCCTCAAATCCCCGCAAATGCCGTTTGGTTTTAACAACTTAAAAGAAAATCAAGTTCGAATATGTTTTCAAAATAATTTCGTCAAGTTAGGTATCTCACTTAGGTAGAAGTTAGACATTAATTTTTTGAAACAACTCTGAAAACTACTTTTTATCGAAATTTTATGTATTAGCCAAATAAAGTTAGTTGTCGGATAGCCGTAGGTTAGCGGAACGTCTTAGGTGCCTTCAAACTTTCCTAAGACGTTAATAAGAATCCCCGAACCCTCTTTAATGTTTTCAAGTGATTTTTGTCTGTTTAAGTCTTTTGAAAACAATGGTTTTCTTGATTTTTCTTCAAAAATTAAGTGGCGATTCTAAAAAGTCAAAAACTCTTCAAATTAATATTTTTCCGATTTCGGATAAAACAGAAATGGCGACTCTACTGGGGAATTTGAGAGGATTCTAACCTTAAAACTAACATTATTTGGCTATGTGTATGTTTTTTTATGTGTTTATTGCTTTATAAACCGTTTCATTCATGGCATGACATATTCCGTCAAACGACAATTATTTTCATTCCCACTAAAGGACGATTATGCGGGTTCGCAGTCGTTCATTAACCAAAAATTTTCTCGGGGCACCCTGACGAGTGTAGTTGGCTACTTGATAGTCAACGATCGTTAACTGTCCCAGCCCAAGTAGTCCGCTTGGGTCACCCTTTCCACTTTAAATACAACCTACTCTTAGTTAAACTAAGATAGAGCGAAATCCAATCCCGAAAATAGCGCATTGGCCTAAGACGACCCAACACCCAAGGAGTGTTGGGCCCATTAGAATGACCGTCCAAAGATCCCACGGCTCGATAGGACGATCATATTTGTGTGATAAATCTGAAGGATGTTGCGTGTTTAAATGCTTGTTGTGTCGTGGGGAATGGCAATTAACTTGTTGTATGTTTTGTAGATGTCGAGTCAGTTCCTTCATTTCAACATGGTCACCAAGACGCCAGACATCCTCCGCGTATGGTGGGACAACCTCAAAGATTGTCAAAAGATAGAAATCTCGGTTCACCTGGGTCACTTACCTTCAATAATGGACTTCAAGGTATGGCTCACGTTTATCGAGGTTATCACTCTGTTTTGGGACGATAAGAAGATGGTTTTTCGATTCGGAGATGTTGAAATAACGCCCACGCTAGAGGAAATTAAGGATTGTCTGGACTCTATCGGGACATGTGGCAAAAGGAAAAAATGTCTCAATCATCACATCCTCCTTCCAGATAGGCCAACTAGTGAAGAATTGAAGAACATATTGTTACTAGTAAATGCAAATTGGTTGGAAACCCACGATATACCACTAATGAGATTTTTTGAGAGATGGGGGCACGACAACTATTTCAGACTATTTCCGAATGAATTCCACAATCACAGTACCTGGAGGCAAACCCAGACTATCGCTTTCTCCGCATGCCTTTTAGGAACTATGGTGTTCCCTAAAGATGAAGAAAATGAAATCGACACCCGGGTCGTGATGGTAGTGGACGCCATGTTCAGAGGAATTGGTAGAAAACAAGAAGAAAAGAAGTACTGTAGTTTGGCCCCAGTCATTTTGGCCGACATTTATCGATCTTTAAGTCTGTGTAAAAATGGGTTCCCGTTTTTCCAAGGTTGCAACATTCTACTTCAATGGTGGTTGATTGAGCATCTCTATATGTCACGACCCAAAACCGCGCCGCGACTGGCACCCACACTTACCCTCCTATGTGAGCGAACCAACCAATCTAAACCTTAACATTTCAATTTAATATCAACAGAAAGTAATGCGGAAGACTTAAACTCATTA
>NC_028639.1:17620128-17620324 GCF_001406875.1 Solanum pennellii
TCAAATAATACAGAAGCCATGCAATCACAAACCAAAAGATTACCTGTGATAACAGCATCTGATGTCTCTGCCTCAGACCGCCCAGGCAAAGCGTAACAATGGGCCCTAACTTGTCTGCCCGTTGCCCCTACCATGTTGTGCTGCAGTAGTTCCCATTTGTCCGTCACCCCGGCCGTTTTGGTGACCACCATTACCT
>NC_028639.1:17624396-17637350 GCF_001406875.1 Solanum pennellii
ACGACGGTTCGTCCTGCAGGTCCGTCGCCAAGTTCAGAGAGTCGATTTCAGTACCCAAATTTCGGAAGTCTAAGTCTTTTGGAACGAGACACCCTCGACGGCACGTCGTGCCCATGATGGTCCGTCGTGGGTTCCGTCGACTCACTCAGTTTTTCCAGAAATAAAATCTGCTGCTCAAAACGACTAAACAGGTCGTTACACTGTAAAAGGGATGACGCCCAACCACAGGAGTTGGCCAAACCGAGCCAGACAAGTCCTCTTGATAATTATGAATTCTATCTAAGTGTCCGCAGATTCCCAGTTCATACCACCAGGGATGCGTGGGTGAGGGTATTTTATGATCTGAGGGAAGGAGATATATAGTGGATGTTACCGAATTTCAAGTCCGAGAGGACAGCAGCACAAGGGGCCAAACTTCCTTTTTAGTCCTTCCTGGCATCAGAGGATTGCGGCTCTACAACCCAGCAAGACTGATACGACAATTTGGTAGAACACAAATCATACCCATCCAAGGGGATGCTAGCTCTTTTGTTGTCGATTACGACGGGAACGACAAAATACCTTTCGCTAAGATCATCCTCCAGGAATGGGCCGGACGTGTCAATATGAAATGGGATATGACCGAGAACAGATATGAAGCTGGATATGTCGATGAATACAAGACATGGTTGCAGAATGATCTGCATGGTGTAGTGAATCTAATACCACGCACAGGTCGAGAAATTGAAGATGTACAGACAAGGCTTCAGATCCATGCCTACAATTTTCAGCAAGAATGGGACCGAAGGGAGCAAGAATTCAGCAGAAGGAGCAAGAATTTCAGAAGAGAGAGCAAGAATTTCAACAAAGGGAGCGAGAATACCAATTCTGAGAGTTAGAAAGTCACAGGGTTTTAGCTGTGACGTCACAAGAGCTAGCCGATACAAGGGCTTGTCTGATGTGTTTGGACACAACCCTGGACGAGCAGATGAACACTTCACGAGTCGTACCAACATCTTCGAAATTTGTGTTCGCCGAGCCATACGTGTTCACCAGCAAGTGCATCATCCGCAAAGAAGTAGAGAAGGCCAAAAGAGGAGCCGAGCCATCAACCTTGTGACTCCCCTGCGTGGGATTGTTTTCTATATGTATTTTGCATCACATCTCCCTCCCTAAATGTACCCCGTTTGATTAAAATTATGTAATGAACGCTATGATTTTTAGTGAAATTTATTTTGGGGATACAACTATTTGTTTAAATGATGCAATACATCCTTCAGATCGCTAGGCCTACCCTTGGCACAAAGGGTCACATGCATGATTAGGACGCGATATATGTGTGTTTAACTGCTTATGTGTTATGTTGCTATGAATGAGGATATCGGAAATCCACTCCATTGTAGAAACTCCCAAATATACGAACAAGCCACTATTGCAAAATGTCCAACCAAAATTTCCAAGTCTCAAGTTTCTCACTCAAAAGACCACCTCCTATACCACAAATCCTAAAATATTACTCTACCGTCTCAGGAAAGGCAAAATCACTGCTATGGACAAAGGTAAGAACATCCAGATGGAACTCACTGAAGAAGAACTACAGAGAAAGATCGAATAGATCACTCGGGAAATTCAAGAAACCAAGGAGGAAGGGCTTAGAGTCGACGTGACCACTGCAATCTACAAAGCTGCAACCGTGACACTGGATGAGGATCTGGCATCACGAATAAAGAGAAAGAAAGATGTTGAGATGGAGACAGAGGACTTGCGAGAGAAGTTGGACATGCTTCGGTTGAAAGTGCAAGAAAAAGAAGCGAGAGAGGCGAGGATAGAATCAGAGACAGCCGCTCTGTTAGCTAAAAGCATGTCACTTGATAAGGAGCTGACAATGGAAATGGAAGAATTCGCCTCCATGAGAGAAAGGATGGTTGCACTGAGGAAGAAGAACAAAGTCTTCCATAGCAACATGATTGATAAACTTCGGAAAATGGGCGAAAAATACCCCGTCTACGAGCAAGGAGCCAATAGTGGTCCCGACAACGCTCACCCTGAAGTGACTGAGGAAGACGACGATGAGGAAATCGTCTACAAGCCTCCATTCCTAGGTCGTCTGAAAGGAGGAGGCTTATGCTGCAACAATAAAGTAAATGACTAACGTGTCGTCATCATCTCATCTTTTAAAAGCTCTATTGTTTCCCTTCAATTCCCTTGTAATCGTAATAAACGAATGAATGAAAATGTTTTATCTTGTACTCGAACTACGTTGGGCCTGAATTCTCCTTATGAGATACGTAGGCAGCCTTTCCAGGCCCGGCCCCTATCTTTAAAAATTTTCATTCCTTTCTCCATGTTACGAGAAGATACGAAGACCGGATCAACAGACATCAAAGAGCAGCTGCAAGAAGACCGTAGCTCAACATGATTTAGCCTTCCTGAGATAGCGTGAAAACTAAAACAAGCAAACTCCTGCTTGTTAAAAAATGTGTTTCCGTCCTCACTTGTGGGTTGAAGATATCCTCAAACAAAGCAACTTGTGTGTTTATGTGATCTCTGTGTGATATTATGCATTTTGTACTCTGAATCTGCACTGACAAATCTGCCTTTGAGTTGTTTTCCTCCTAAGGTACTTTGAAACTGATTTGTGTCGATCAAAAGCTGGCAGATCATCCTTATTTCACCAGATCAAAAGGTCCCGCAGATTTCTTCCCTAGACAAAGCTCAGATAGAGGAAAGGCAGTTATGGGGGATAATAATAAAGAAGTGAGTCTTACTGATGTTGTGGTGTCTCAACCCACCGTAGCAGAACAGAATGAATTGTTTATGCAGCTGATGCAGCAAATGCAGAGATGAGGGTTGAAATGCAACAGAGACAGGATCTGCCTCCACCTAGATTTGCTTCTAACGCTGCTGATGGAAGGCCTCCAATCTACTTCCCTTCCTCAAATATGGATCCAACTCAGAACCAGCCATCTCCACTTGTTCAGAATCCGTCGGTTATAGATCTTACTACCCAAAATCCCCAATATGCTTCTGCATCCTACCAAACTCCACCTCCTCTTCAAAATAACCATCCTCAAATGCCGCTCCATCCTCAAAATACTCACCATCAGACCGCTCCACCGCCGCAAAACCAAAACCAAAATCAAAACCAAAATGCTTTTAATCCCCAAACACCCCACCACCACTTAAATCAGAATACCGATCCTCAGACCTACCTACAGAATTATCAAACCGCCCAAAATGCTCAAAGTCCCTCTATAGCTCTACCCCTACCAAAGAGAGCCACTTTCCAAGTTCCCGTCCCTGCCGAGCACGATGTGCACGGTTTTGAGCTGGACCATTACGAGGAATAGGAAAAGGAATGGAGGGCAAAGGAAGATGTAAAGGTCGATATAAGAGAAGAGATCAAAAAGGCCATGAAGGAGCTCCAATGCATCCCCGACGTCGCTGGGCTTAGTTATGAGGACTTGTGTATCCACTCAAATTTGGATCTTCCAGAAGGGTTCATGATTCCAAAATTTGAAACCTTCATAGGACTAGGCAACCCTATGGCTCATTTGAGAGCCTACTGTGACCAGCTCGTGGGAGTTGGAAGGGATGAAGCTTTATTGATGCGGCTTTTCAGTCGAAGCCTGTGTGGGGAAGCTCTTGAATGGTTTACCTCGCATGAAACCATACAATGGACCAGCTAGAATGCATTGGCCAAAGATTTTATCGATCGATTTACTTAAAACGTAGAAATCGTTCCCGATCGATACTCTTTGGAGAAGATGAAGCAAAAGTCAACCGAAAGCTATAGAGAGTTCTCCTATAAGTGGAGAAAAGAAGCGGCAAGGGTGAGGCCACCCATGACTAAGAAAGAAATCGTTGAAGTGTTCATGCGCGTGCAAGAGCCGGAATATTATGATAGAATCATGTTGCTCGTTGGAGCAAAGTTTGTCGAGATAGTCAAGATTGGTGAGTCTATAGAAGACAGTTTAAAATAAGGAAAGATAGCCCGTGTAGCCGCATCACCTGGATTTTCGGGGCTATTGAAAAAGAAAAGAGAAGAAGTCGCTGTTGTTTCATACGGGGAAGGAAAACCCCCATAAGCTCATCATATTCTCCAGGCCGTTCCCGGCCTTCCCCAAAGTCCTACCAATCTTGCTACACGCAATCTAGTCATCCCAATAACCAGAATACTACCACCATTTATCCAAACGTCCAAGCTCCACTCTACCAAAGTCCGCCCCTCAATTACCAGAGTCCATCTCCTATTTACCAAAATTATACTCCACCTTACCAAATTCCTTCTCCATATTACCAGGGTGTTGCTCCCAACTGTGCTAACGTACAGTCGAGCTACCGAGAACCCCCTCCTATTTATCAAGTCCAAGCTCCACTATACCAAAATTCCCCTCCGAATTACCAAGCTCCATTGCCAAACTACCAAAGAAATCCATATCCTAGAAGCCAATCTCCCCGTCCAAATACCAGAAATTATCAACAGGTGCCTCCTCCTCAACAAGACAGTTATGACTCTCCCCGACCCAGATTTGAGAAGAGTCCTTCAAGGAACTTTACTGCGCTCGCTGAAAGCCGGACAAAACTTTATGAGAGACTGGCTGCGGTTGGATACATCCACCCTGTGGGGCCCGAACCCGTGGATGTCAATTCAAAGTTCTACAAACCCGATCAGAGATGTGATTATCATTCCAACAGTGTTGGGAATGATACTGAAGATTGTATCAACCTCAAACACAAAATTCAGGATCTAATTGATCAAGAGATAGTCTCTCTCCAACCGGCGGCACCAAATGTCAACACCAACCCGTTGCCGAATCATAGAGACAGCAATGTCAATATGATCGAGATAGATGAAGACTGGTGTGGAACGAAGATAATTGCTCTTATCGTTCACGATGATTTGGAAAGGGCTGTCGCTTCTTTAAGCGTCAAAGAGAAGAGAGAGTTTGTTATTTTGACACCTGCAAAGGCTGTTGCCTTGGTGCCGTCAGAAACTCTCGTCAAGCCTAAGTTTGTTATTGAAACTGCTGCTGCTCAGGGCATGACCAGGTCTGGAAGGTGTTACACTCCTGACGAGCTTGCTCTCGGAGGACAGAAGAAGGATCAGGCTAAGAGGCCGATAAGCGAAGGAGAAGCGGAGGAATTCTGGAGGAGAATGCAACCAAAGGATTATTCCATCGTCAAGCATCTGGAGAAGACTCCAGCTTAGATATTTGTATGGGCCCTGCTGATGAGCTCTCAATCCCACAGGCAAGCCTTAATGAAATCTCTCGATGATACGTACGTACCCGTGGGCACAAGCACCGATAACGTGGCCGCCATGATTCATCAGGTTATTCGAGGGCATCGAATCATCTTTTGTGACGATGAGCTACCTGTTGAAGGGAGGTCACATAACAAGGCGTTGCACATCACTGTGATATGCCGTGAAAAGGTTGTCAACCGCGTCTTAGTAGATGATGGATCTGGTCTGAATATCTGCCCGTTGTCGACGTTGAGGTAGCTAAGGTTTGACCTTGGGAAACTGGAGCAAAACCATGTCAACATGAGATCCTTTGATGGGGTTCAGAGAGACACGTTGGGAGCAGTGAATTTGACCATTCAAATGGGCCCAGCAGAATTCAGCGCGCAATTTCAAGTATTGGATATCGATACCAGTTACAACCTTCTTCTGGGAAGGCCGTTCATCCATATGGCTGGAGCCGTCCCCTCTACTCTCCATCAGATGATGAAGCTTGTGTGGAAGAACGAAGAGCTGATTATTCATGGCGAGGGGAGTCACTCTGGCAGACAGGCGCCGATCATTGATGAGATATCGCGAGGTACAGATTTCTACACGGTGGAGCTGGTGAATGCCACCGGTGATGACATAGCACCACAGACCCCCATGTCTGTCGTATACAAGATGATAGCCACTGTGATGCTGCTGAATGGTTTTGAGCCAGGATTCAGATTGGGAAGAGATTCCCAAGGAATTATTGAGCCTGTTCCGGTCCTCGTTAAGGGATCCAGATATGGTTTGGGGTACATCCCCACAGATGATGACTTGAAGATGAAGAAGAAAAATGATGAAGCCTTGACTAGGCCGATCCCACATCTGTATCAATCCTTTCTAATCCGGGAGTATGCCGAACATGAAGACCTTAGGGAAGGTATCTGCGAACTCTTTGAGGAGATCGATGTTGTTGTCGAGCAAGAGGTCGAGCTAGCTGGTGTCCGCGATGCTGAGCCAGGGGAGGTGCTGTGGAACTGGACCTCCATGCCGATCCTGATACCCCAAACTCTTCGGTAGAAAGGCGTCATTTCATGCACATTAAAATCGGTGGTAGTCCGAAAGAGGCCCGAGACCCACCATTTTTGCATTTTCTTAATTGTTCAAATTTTTGAATTTTCATTGTGATGTTCAAAAAAGGCAACATGGCCCCATGCCATGGCCGAAGTTTGCATTGTTTTTAAATGAAAGCCTCTTTGTTTTCAACTTTATTTATTTAGTTGTATGTTATACCTTGCTTTCCTAATTTTGTCTGTTTATGATTTCAGTAACATAAGTTACAGACCTGCCAATGTCATGTCATGTCACGAGCTAAATGAACAAAATGAGGCAGGTGACGACGAGGCTAGCTATTATAAAGAAGAAAGTGAGGAACCAGATTATGTCGCCGAGGAATTTCGGCAGTTTGAGAATCAGCATAAACCAAATCTAGAGGAAACGGAAATGGTGAATTTGGGAGATCCAGAATGTGTCAAAGAAATTAAGATCAGCATCCACCTAAATGAAGCTAAGAAAGAAGGCATAATTCATTTGCTTGCTGAATATACTGATGTGTTCGTCTGGGAAGTCGGTGACATGCAAGGGTTGAGTACCGATGTCGTATCCCATAAGCTGCCGATTAACCCGGGGTTCTATTTGGTAAAGCAAAAAACCCAAAACTTCAAGCGTGAACTGAGTTTAAAGATTAAAGAAGAGATCACCAAGCAGATAGAGTCCCGTTTGGTGGAAGTGACACAATATCCAACTTGGCTAGCCAATGTTGTTCCGGTCGTCAAAAAGACGGAAAAATCAGGATTTGTGTTGACTATAGAGATCTCAACAAAGCTAGCCCCAAGGATAATTTCCCATTGCCGAATATTCATATTTTGATTGACAACTGTTCCAAGCACGAAATGCAGTCATTCGTGGATTGTTACGCAGGCTATCACCAAATTCTGATGGATGAGGAAGACGCAGAAAAGACGGCTTTCATTACACCTTGGGGTGTATATCATTATAGAGTGATGCCGTTTGGCCTCAAGAATTAGGGTGCCACCTACATGAGAGCTATGACGACTATATTTCACGACATGATTCATAAGGAGATTAAAGTGTATGTGGACGACGTCATAATCAAATCCCGCGAGAGTTCGGATCATTTGACACATCTAAGGAAATTCTTCGATCGTCTGCGTCGTTACAACTTGAAGTTAAATCCCGCCAAATGCGCTTTTGGAGTTCCAGCCGGGAAGCTGTTGGGATTATAGTCAGCAAAAGGGGTATTGAGCTCGACCCCTCTAAGATCAAAGTAATTCAAGAGTCACCTCCGCCGAAGACGAGAAAAGAGGTGATGAGTTTCTTAGGGAGGTTAAACTACATCAGCCGATTCATAGCTCAATCAACCGTGGTGTGTGAGCCTATTTTCAAGCTGTTAAAGAAAGACGCCCCGACAAAGTGGACTGAAGAGTGTCAGATTGCTTTTGATGCCATCAAGAACTATTTGTTCAATCCACCGGTATTGGTTCCTTCGCGAGAAGGGAGTCCTTTGTTGCTGTACTTGTCTGTCTCAGATAGTGCATTTGGATGCGTACTTGGTCAACACGACGAGACAGGAAAGAAGGAAAGGGCTATCTATTATATAAGCAAGAAGTTTACTCCATACGAGTCTCGTTACAATTTGTTGGAGAGAACGTGTTGTGCTTTGACGTGGCTTGCCCAGAAGTTGAGACATTATTTGTCTTCGTATACTTCATATCTCATTTCCAGAATGGATCCATTGAAGTATATTTTCCAGAAAGTGATGCCGAACGGAAAGTTAGCTAAATGGCAAATGCTGTTGAGCGAGTTTGATATCGTGTATGTGACTTAGTAGGCAAAAAAGGCACAGGCTTTGGCTGATCATCTTGCAGAAAATCCCGTTGATGAAGAATATGAACCACTTAAGACTTATTTTCACGATGAAGAAGTGTCGTTTGTGGGTGAGGATATTTCTGAAGCATATCCAGGTTGGAGATTATTCTTTCACGGAGCGGCAAATCATCAAGGTAAAGGTATTGGATCAGTCTTAGTGTCAGAATCTGGTCAACACTATGTCATGGCAGCTAAGCTCCGATTTAATTGCACAAACAACATGGCCGAATACGAAGCTTGTATTCTTGGTTTGAAAATGGCCATCGACATGAATGTTTACGAGTTGTTGGTTATTGGAGATTCAGACCTTCTGATTCATCAAGTTCGAGGAGAATAGGCTATGAAGAACCCAAAGATTATACCTTACGTACAGTATGTGCATAAGTTGTGCAATAGATTTCGTATAATCGAGTTCAGACATACTCCCAGAATACAGAATGAATTAGCCGATGATCTAGCCACCATCGCTTCGATGATTAAACATCCGGATATAGATTATATTGATTCTCTGGATATAGAGTTGAAAGAACATCCAGTCCATTGTTCCCATGTTGAAGCAGAACCAGACGGTTTGCCTTGGTATTTTGATATAAAGAGGTATTTGGAGTCTGGAACTTATCCCTAAGATGCTACGTCCAATCATAAGAAGTCGATACGCCGTATGGCTCTCAATTTTTCTAAGTGGAGAAGTCCTATATAGGAGGACTCCAGACTTAGGTCTTCTCAGATGTGTTGATGCCGTTGAAGCTACGAAACTGATTGAACAGATACATGCTGGAGTTTGTGGTACCCATATGAATGGGATCACTTTGGAAAGAAAGATCCTACGAGTCGGGTATTTCTGGATGACTATGGAGAATGATTGTTGCAAGTTTGTGCAAAAATGCCATAAATGTCAAGTGCACGGTGATCTGATACGAGTGCCACCTCACGAACTTAACTCTATGAGTTCACCTTGTCCATTCGTAGCTTGGGGAATGGATGTCATCGGTCCGATAGAGCCAGCCGCTTCTAATGGACACAGATTCATTTTGGTCGCCATTGATTATTTCACTAAGTGGGTGGAAGTAGTTTCTTACAAGTCGGTAACGAAAGTGGTGGCTGATTTTGTTCGCAACAATCTGATATGTAGATTTGGAGTGCCAGAATCCATCATTACTGATAATGGTGCAAATCTCAACAGTCACCTGATGAGAGATATTTGTGAATAGTTTAAGGTCACTCATCGGAATTCAACTGCTTATCGTCCCCAAATGAACGGAGCTGTAGAGGCCGCCAATAACAATATCAAAAAGATTTTGAGGAAAATGATTGACAAGCATCGAGGTTGGCATGAGATGTTACCATATGCTTTACTGGGTTATCGAACGACTATCAGAACATCGACTGGTGCTAATCCATACCTACTAGTATATTGAACAGAAGCAGTCATACCTGCTGAAGTCGAAATACCGTCTTTGAGAATCATCCAAGAAGCTGAGCTAAGTAATGCTGAATGGGTCAGCAAGCGGATTGATCAACTAACTTTGATTGATGAGAAGAGAATGGTTGCCGTTTGTTATGGTCAGTTGTATAGACAGAGAATGGTTCGTGCCTTTCACAAGAGAGTGAGAGCCAGAATTTTCGAAGTTGGTCAGTTGGTTCTTAAGCGTATTTTTCCTCATCAAGACGAGTACAAAGGAAAGTTCGCACCAAACTGCCAAGGTCCTTATATGGTTCGTAAAGTATTATCTGGAGGTGCTTTGGTCCTGTCGGAGATGGATGGCACCGTATGGCCTAAACCAATCAACTCAGACGCCGTCAAGAGATACTACGTGTGAAGCTGCGTTTGCATTTCTGTTATTTACTTGTAAACATTCTATTTGCTTGTATTTGTTTTACTAAAATCTTATCCCTTTGTAACGAACTACGTCTGACCTAAATTCTCAAGAATGAGATACGTAGGCGGCCTATGTTGGCCTCGGTCACTCCATTTATCCCTTTTAAATATTTCTTTGTATTTGAACTACGTTCAACCTGAATTCTGAAGAATGAGATACGTAGGCGGCCTATGTCGGCCTCGGTCGGTTTCTTTATAATTTTCCTAAATTTTGTCGACCTTTGAGAGGGGAACTACATTTGACCTGATTCCTGCCTCAACGGGATACGTAGGCGCCACAAGGGTTCGATCATATCTCCCGTAAGATTTCTATTCCTCTTTACAATAGAAACTGGGACAAAATTTTTGAGAGGGACTAAAAAATTCTCGAGAATAAGATTCCCCCTCAGCAAGTCAAGACTGAAGATGTTTAGGGATTGGACAGAATTTTTGAGAAGATCTCAAAAATTCTGAAATCTACTCAGTTACAGTGGAAAGATAAGCAAGACAGTTAACTGGGATAGAAATTTTGAGGATGGCCTCAAAATTTCAGCATGAGTTTATCTACAAGTCCGGAATGACTTTGAAAAATCCCCAGCGAATAATCAGATAGACCTTCAAGCATCAGACTCAAAGAAGTTTGTTAAGCCTGATATGACATGACTTGGCGGTGACCTTTAGTCAGATATTATTTCTCGAAAACTTTTTCTCTTAAATTTTCCCTTTTATGTTTCATTTATTTTGGCATAAAATATTTTGTCTTATCTATCAAGAGTCGGGAGATCGGGAAATTAAACGGAGATAGCAGGACAAGGAGCAGACAACTGAAGAAATCGACACAGATCAGTTTATTTTTAAAACTAACAATTTTTCTGTGGAGGCAGGTTGATAGCTTTGCTTTGAAATCAGCAAATTCCTCCAATGGACGAATAGGAGAAGTCAAAGGAGGAGAAAACTATCCCAAAATCAATAGTTTTCCTAGAAGTAGGAAGCATTCTATATCGCTTATGTTGGAGACTTGGGAATATGAATTGTTTTTTTCAATCAATTTCCAACAACATGAAATTTATAAAGAATGTCTAGATAGGTTCGAAGGAGAATCAAGCGAAAATCTCAAGGAAGAGTTTACGATTTCCATAAAGGACGTCATTTGCATCATAATGTCGGATATGATACTATGCATTACCCGGAGGGATCAGTTATTTTATTATCGATCAAGATGATATACTATTTGGAAGTCGTTTTACCGTTATCATCATTGGAGGCGATATGAATATTCATGCATCGTGGAAGACCATGCATCGCGATATGAATATTCATGCATTGCAGAAAATCATGCATCGCGAGTCAATATTCATGCATCGCGGAAGATCATGCATCGCGAGTTAATATCCAAGCATCGCGAGAAGATTTCATACCTCGCAGAAAATTATGCATCACGAGAAGATTTCATACCTCGCAGAAATTTATGCATCACGAGAAGATTCCATACCTCGTCAAAATTTATGCATCACGAGAAGATTCCATGCCTCGTCGAAATTTATGCATCACGAGAAGATTCCATTTCTCGTCAAATTTATGCATCGCGAGAAGGTTTCATACCTCGCAGAAATTTATGCATCGCGAGAAGATTCCATTCCTCGTCAAATTTTTGCATCGCGAGAAGATTTCATTCCTCGCAGAAATTTATGCATCACGAGAAGATTCTATGCCTCGTCGAAATTTATGCATCGGGAGAAGATTCCATACCTCGCAGAAATTTACGTATCGCGGGAAGATATTCATGCCCCGCAAGAAGGCATGCACAACTAAAAAGGGAAATCGTGCATCCCAAGAGAAATATTTATCCATTGGCATCGACTGCATTCTCTTATTTTGTTAAAAGTAAACATTAAGAAGAGCATCGAAGATGATATCAAAAGAAATACTAGCACACTGCATCAACTTTCCTTTATGTTGACATCAAATGAAGAATACATTGAAGATTATATTGCAAACTGTAACGACCTGTTTAGTCGTTTTGAGCAGTAGAGTTTATTCTGGTAATAACTGTCAGGTTCGACGGATTCCACGACGGACCGTCGTGGGCACGACGGACCGTCGAGGGGGTCTCGTTCCAAAACACTTAGATTCTGAAAATTTGGGTACTGAGATCGACTCTCTGAACTTCACGAAGGAATGGCAGGACGAACCATCGTTGGCACGACGGACCGTCGTTGGCACGACGGACCGTCACAAATCTTTCCTCAGAATTAACTCTCTGAACTTTGTGACGGACCTGCAGGACGGACCATCACAGTCATGACGGACCGTCACAAGCTGCGTAACCCTGACTGGGTCGGAATTCTGCTAAAGTTTTAAAGGGGCGTTTTGGACTATTCATGCTTATANTATAAAGTCAGTAGGTTAATGTTAATAATTCAATTACTTGGGGGTTAAAGGAGATAACCTTGAAATAAAAAGTGGGTTATTTTTATCATCTTTTATACTTAATTATATGACAGTTAGGGTAAAAGAAAAAGGGTTTTTTGAATAATAAAAATAGAAAGAACAGAGAGAGAGGGAGAAACGAACGAGCGAGAGAAGAGAGACCGAAGAGGAAAGCGAATATTTTGAGAAGTAGCTTACGTGATCACGAATTCTTCGGTGGAGGTAGGTTATGGTTTATGCTAGTTCATAGTAAACTCTTAATAGCGAATGATATGTATTGGGTAGTATTGTAAAGTCTCCTATATGCTTAATTGTGTGCATACATGATGTGATTATATAATTGTAATGAATTAGCATGATGAGGCTGTTGAATCTTAAACCTTAAAACCTCTTTGTTAATGATGATGTCTTGGCATAAAAGAAGACTTTATGATCTAAAAGAATGAGGTTAATGGATCGGGTGTCACGAACCGACACGTAGTATTAGGGGATCGAAGTGTCACGTTCCGACACCAGGATAGTA
>NC_028639.1:17637423-17638474 GCF_001406875.1 Solanum pennellii
GTGTCACGTTCTGACACCAGGATAGTAATGGATCGGGTGTCACATTCCGACACCAGGATAATAGATGGATCGGAGTGTCACGTTCCGACACCAGGATAGTAGTGGATCGGGTGTCACCTTCCGACACCAGGATAGTAGTGGATCGGGTGTCACGTTCCGACACCAGGATAGTAATGAGAATGAATCTTGAAATATGTTAATATAATCAATCTAAAGAACCTGTTTCCTAAATGAGTATGGTGTGGAGGCTTGAGTCCTCATAGATGTGCTTGGTGTTGTGGACAAGGGTTATGGTAAATGTTGTTGTCACCTGTTAAGAATATTAGTTGATTTTATGTTATTATCTGAAACATATTGCTTTCTATTTTGAGTTGGCCGATGATACCTACTCAGTACTTGTGTTTTGTACTGACCCCTACTTGTAATTTTCTTCTTTGTTATTTGTGGAGTGCAACAAACGTGCCATTGTCTTCGACTCAACCGCAACTCTAGCCAGTCTTCATCACGTCGGATCTCAGGGTGAGCTAATGCTTCTAGCTTGGACTGGATCTTCTCCTTCATGTCTTGATGCCTTGAAGTTCCGGCATGGACTAGCTGTTATTTATTTTAGCTTCCTAGATATTCTTAGATTTAGTAAATTGAGGATAGATGTTCTTGTGGTGATGACTTCCAGATTTTGGAAATAATAAGTATTGAGTTTTTAGAAGTTATTTAATCGATTTTTATTAATGAGTTTTAAGTCTTCCGCATTATATTTTGTTTATTATGTTTAAAATGTTGGGGTTTAGATTGGTTTGTTTGCTCACATAGTTGGATAAGTGTGGGTGCCACTCGCGACCCGTTTTGGGTCGTGACAAACTTGATATCAGAGCATTAGGTTCGTTGGTCTTATCACACAAGAACAAGTCTAGTAGAGTCTTGCGGAACGGTAAGGGGACGCCTTTACTTTTCTTCGAGAAGCTATAGGACTTTAGGAAAACTCATTTCTTTCTTTCTTTCGTGCTACTACTTGAATCCAATTGGTATCTAGGTGATACAAATTGGTATCTGA
>NC_028639.1:17639510-17640356 GCF_001406875.1 Solanum pennellii
GGTACTCGCCCCATTTCCATACCCCCTTATAGAATGGCTCACGCTGAGTTAAGGGAGTTAAAGGCCCAACTTCAAGAGTTGTTAGGAAAAGGTTTCATTAGACCAAGCGCTTCCCCTTGGGGTGCTCCGGTTTTATTTGTGAAGAAGAAAGATGGGAGTTTTCGGATGTGCATAGACTACAGGAAACTAAATAAAGTAACTGTTAAGAACAAGTATCCTCTTCCTCGCATTGATGATTTTTTCGATCAGTTACAAGGTGCTTGTACCTTCTCAAAAATCGATTTGAGGTCTGGGTATCATCAATTGAAAATACGGGCAGCAGATGTGCCAAAGATTGCTTTTCGAACCAGGTATGGGCATTATGAATTCTTAGTAATGTCTTTTGGACTTACGAATGCTCCCGCTGCTTTCATGAGTCTGATGAACGGGATTTTTAAGCCATATTTGGATCTCTTTGTTATTGTGTTTATTGACGATATACTAGTATATTCAAAGAGCAGGAAAGAACATGAGGAGCACTTGAGAATTGTGTTGGAAGTATTGAGGGAGAAAAGGCTTTATGCCAAATTCTCCAAGTGTGAGTTTTGGCTAGATTCAGTGTCCTTCTTGGGGCACGTAGTTTCTAGGGATGGAGTGATGGTGGATCCTTCCAAGATCGAAGCGGTGAAGAATTGGGTAAGACCCACTAATGTTACAGAGGTAAGGAGCTTTGTTGGTTTAGCTAGCTACTACCGTCGATTTGTCAAGGTATTTTCCTCTGTTGCTTCCCGATTGACAAATTTTACTAAGCAAAGTGTTCCATTTGTATGGTCGGACGAGTGCGAAGAAAGCTTTCAGAAGCTCAAG
>NC_028639.1:17641891-17642404 GCF_001406875.1 Solanum pennellii
TTCCGGTCAAGGTGACTTACAATGCAGAGAAGTTAGCCAAACGTTACATCTTAGAGATTGTTCGATTGCATGGAGTTCTACTTTCCATCATATCAGATAGAGGTACGCAATTTACTTCTATGTTTTGGAGAACATTGCACGCTGAATTAGGTACTAAGTTGGATCTTAGTACTGCCTTCCACCCTCAAACCGATGGTCAGTCTGAGCGAACGATTCAGGTATTGGAGGATATGCTTCGTGCATGTGTAATAGAATTTGGTGGTCATTGGGATAACTTCTTACCCTTAGCAGAGTTCTCATACAATAATAGCTATCACTCAAGTATTGATATGGCCCCATTCGAAGCATTGTATGGGAGGAGATGTAGGTCTCCCATTGGTTGGTTTGATGCATTCGAGGTGAGGCCCTGGGGTACTGACCTTCTGAGGGAATCATTAGATAAAGCGAAATGCATTCAAGAAAAGCTTTTAGCGGCTCAAAGTAGGCAGAAAGAATATGCAGATCGAAAGGTTA
>NC_028639.1:17644726-17648012 GCF_001406875.1 Solanum pennellii
CTTCATGTCTTGATGCCTTGAAGTTCCGGCATGGACTAGCTGTTTATTTATTTTAGCTTCCTAGATATTCTTAGATTTAGTAATTTGAGGATAGATGTTCTTTTGGTGATGACTTCCAGATTTCGGGAACAATAAGTATTGAGTTTTTAGAAGTTATTTAATCGATTTTCATTAATGAGTTTTATGTCTTCCGCATTATATTTTGTTTATTATGGTTGAAATATTGGTAAGAATTGGGATTAGATTGGTTGGTTCGCTCACATAGGAGCATAAATGTGGGTGCCACTCGCGGCCCATTTTGGGTCGTGACACAAACACAAGACATAAGCTTTATTCGCTTTACGTCAAACCAATCGAGTTGACGTCAAATAAGAACAACAACAACAAGTGTCGACACGGTAAAAGACACTGTCTCCCATTTAAATTGCATTTTATGCTGGCAAGTTTTATCTCAGTCTTTGTCGAGAGAATCCGAACGGATGAATGCTCCAAAACATACCACAGGTGCGGACGACATCAAAAAGGATGCAGCACAACGTGGAACTTTTTCCTTAGCAGCGAACTGGGACACAGTCCAAAGAGGAATGTCAAACTCATAGGACGGGAGCAGAGGAGCGACTTCCACCACAATCAAACCATACCCCTATTAAAAGGCATGTGGGTTTCTATTTAAGTTTTGTTAGTTTCAGTTTCGCATCCGAAAATTTTGATCTACCAGAAGTAAGTTTCCAATCTGAGTGACAATGCGCCAGGAGCTTGGAAATTATGTCCGTGTAAGTTCTTAACTATGGGTGTGAAGTGCGCCACATTCACGGCTAAGAGGTTACAAGCCTCCTTTTCATGCTCGATTTAATTCATCACTCTTCTAGAACCAAAGGTTATCTAACATAATAGATCTCTTTTTTTCAACCGATCGAGTCGAACTACAAGGGGCCTGAATTCTCATATAGCCTGAGATATGTAGGAAACCCATTTTCGGGGTTCGACCATAATTCCTAAAGTCCGTACCAAATCTTGTTGAAAAGATGAATTTGTGGATTGGTCAATTTCATTTTCCTCGCATTTCTTGCATCAATCATGATAAAATGTGGGATAGTTGTTGACACCCAATTTTAACCCTTTTAATAAATTAATTAATGAGCTTCTAGATTTTAAATGATATAAAATAACTAAAGGTATTGAAATTAAAATGTTTTAAAAGTTATTTTAAATTAATATCATCACCTGTTTAGTTTTTACTCAAATAGCCATATTTTTATAATTGCACATATGATTAGCATATTTTTTAAAATTATTCGAAATTCGACTCTAGAGATGTTATTTGTCTAAATATTTTACCAATTAGGGTAATGACATTTTTGAATTGTTACATCAATTATTTTATTTCGTTGAGGTTAAGAAGCTTGTTAATTAATTATATTATTTCATCTTATATATTAAATTTAGTCAGATGGGCCAATGGTCAGTTTAGTTAAATTGGTAATATTTTGGGTCATCTAACACATTCCAGCCTATTCACATATCCAGGCCCAACCATTGAAACCCAACCCATCTCCTTTAAACCCATTCCTTGAAAGCAGCCAATTCAATTCTGCAATTCCCAGCCCCAGATTTCCAGACCCGACTTGCTTGATTTTTCTTTTGTTGATATGATCTAAGAGACGCGTAGCGACATGATCGTTCTTATCTTTTCCCTCAAAGCGTCCAACCCAGAGATTTCAGTGATTTCTACATGGATAAATCCAATCACGCGTCCGTCTCTCTCCCTCTCTCCACTCGCGCGTCACTCTCTTCTTTTCCCTTTTCTCTATTCGTACAACCCTCAGGGAAAAGCAGTTTGTACGTTGAGAAGGCCAAATGAAGTGATCTCCACGATTTACGCGTCCTTTGCTCAAGATCGGATGACCTTCCTTCGAGTTCCAGTGTGGCTGGTACATTTTGGTACTAAATCCTGCTCGCTCATCCTTATCCTCTGAAAAAAAATTCGAATTTGGGTGGGAAAAAGAATTGGTCATCCCCTTTCTACCCTTGTTTCCCTTTTTCCGAAACCCTAATACCCCCTTATATATATTTTTCTTCAACTTTCTGAGGGGGAGGATTTTTCGGGGAGCCGCAGAGTAAAAGGGTTTTTTTAGTGGAAATATTTGTGAAAACTCTAGTTTAAAAAATTTTGTTGAGTAGTCACGATAAGTTCTGAAATACTTCCAGGAAACTAAGGGATAGTTTACAAAGGGGTTTAAGTTCCTTGGGCAGACTCTGTTTGTTTTCATTCGTCGACTTCGGAGTCCCGTGAAATTTTCGATTTCTTTGGCGTGATAGTTGTCGCTCATCTCTGCTTGTTTCGTTTCCTGTTTGCTGCCCTCGAAAGGTAATATTATATTACGATTTTGGCCTTTTTTAGTGCAAGTTGACAGCTGCACGATTTTTATGTCTGACATTTAAAACCTCCCTGAAAATCTATTTGAGCTTTACTCACTAGTTGTTGGGAAATTTTCAGGTTTCAAGAAAAAAAATATTTGTGATTTGGTAAACGGTGTTGTAGCTCATATCAAAAAAATTTTTGTTGTATCGCTCGTCTGAAGTTTTGGTCCTCTAGTCTCTGTCATGCTGGTTCATTATTTTGACAAATGATGTGTTATGTGTGCATCCCTCGTGATTTGGCTATATACTGATGGTGTTACCCTTCCATTTTGCCTCCTTTGCTTGCTCTTGACTTCTCTATCTCTCTTCCGCTACCCTTTGGAAAGATCATTAAGAGGCTTATTGTCATGCATATACCGCAGGTTTCTTGCTTTACCGTCTAATCTATGATTTCCGTAGTTTTGTGATTGATTATAATTCATTCTTTATTCTCTGTTTTAGTTTAGAACTAGAGTTCGACATAGTATTTGAATATCTATGCTTAGGTGAATATAAGCTCATTTTATTTGGTATAGCAATGTTCTTAGTATATCGGTTTTGTTGCCATCTGTTGTATTTGTTTGTCATTAAGTCATGTTACTATCTAGCATAAATCGTTCTGTCCATTTTGTGCTTCATTTTAAACATAATCTTAGCGAGGCGGTCATGTGTTTTTTTTTTGTTACTGCAATTGTTTCTAGTTAATGTATCTACATCAAAGCTTGTGGTTTGAAGCACTCGGTGACGTGATAGTATTTTTGTTAGTTCATGTTGCTACTACCTTTCTTCTTATCATTTATTAGTATTATTTTATTATTTAAATTATCCATTTACCTTATTTCAATTAATGGATTCGTATATATATATATATATATATATATATATA
>NC_028639.1:17648069-17652993 GCF_001406875.1 Solanum pennellii
ATATGTATATATATATATACATATGTATATATATATATATATATAAAATAATTAGCTTCGTTTATGTTTAGGTTGTTTACTGACCGGCGCAATTTCATACCTTTGTTTTACTTTGCTTAAACAACTGTATCTGTTTTTCCCCATTTTCTAGTCTCCCTTAGTGTGCTAATAGAAGTTGACTAAATTTCATTAAATAAAGTCATAAGGTCAAAATATGTGGTGCTCTTATTTATTAATTAGGCAACATGCATTTATTTGTTCTCTGAACATTTGGGTTTTCTTATTAGCAAGTGATGTGCATCCGTGTATATAACATGTTCATAGGAATACATATGCATTTATATGCGTGTCATCAGCAAATATCCCTAATTGCTCGTTAATTTTGTCACTAATTTGGTTCAGTTGGTCTTCCAGTAGAGTCAAACATTTTGGCTCAATTCAAATTCCATAATTGGCCTTTCTAGATTTAATTTCATTTTGATCAAATTATATATTGTCTATAATTTCGTATATTAATTTTTTTTACCATCATTTTGTTGCAAGCGAAACCTACCCGAGCTCGTCATGAACTCCTCGTCCTTTGCATCATGAGAGAGTCATTAAGACTCGATTTCTTTTCATCGAATTTCCCACCCCAAAATTGGTGAAAAGATCCGAAGTTTCAAGAATTGAAGATAGTCGAAGAAGATGGATTAGAAGAGCATTTTATTTTCGCATTTCGCATTGTATTTTTTTTTGGGCATAAGCCCTTGTCATTTTTTTACTTTATTTTATTTTGTGTAATTATTTATTTAGTCTAGGACAGGTACGAAAGAAAAGAAAAACGGGTCAAAAAACCTAAAACAGGTGGGTCCAAAAACTGGTCAAGGCGAACAGAACCCTGATTTGGACCCAAATCTCTTTTCCTCTTTCTTATTTCTTGATCCATTTACTTGCTTTATTTGGTTAGTTAGTTTTAAGATAAGAGACCCCTCAAATCCCCGCAAACGCCGTTTTGTTTTAACAACTTAAAAGCAAATCAAGTTCAAATATGTTTTCAAAATAATTTCGTCAAGTTAGGTATCTCACTTAGGTAGAAGTTAGACATTAATTTTTTGAAACAACTCTGAAAAATACTTTTTATCGAAATTTTAAGTATTAGCCAAATAAAGTCAGTTGTCGGATAGTCGTAGCTAGCAGAACGTCTTAGGTGCCTTCAAACCTTCCTAAGACGTTAATAAGAATCCCCGAACCCTCTTTAATGTTTTCAAGTGATTTTTGTCTGTTTACGTCTTTTGAAAACAATAGTTTTCTTGATTTTTCTTCAAAAATTAAGTGGCGATTCTAAAAAGTCGAAAACTCTTTAAATCAATATTTTTCCGATTTCGGATAAAACAGTAAAAATAAAGCTCCATGTGTTGATTTGAAATATTATAACGCATACAAAAGTAATTGTACGCATCAAACCAATAAATTATGATCAGATTTTCTTTCAATCGATTTATGGTCAAGGACCAAATATTTTTCATCTGATTATTTTGGTATGTAGTATATATTCAATGAATATACAATGATGCACAAAGATAGATTCTCCAAATGATTGAGATATATGTTAGTTGTCTAACACAAGGGGGAGACTGGAAGCAACAGAAGAGTTGTAAATACTCCTATTGAATGTCCCTTAAGGATAAAGTCTATGACATGCATGAAGCATGATAGACTAATCAATTTTAAATAAAATAATCCTTGAAAAAGGGGGAGGATCAAAGAATCAAAATGATCATAATAAGGATACAATGTTCTCTTGGAGATCTTTACGACATAACAGTTTATAAAACCTCATGAGAGGGGTAGCTACCTAAAAATAATGAAGTGATGAGATCTCAATAAATTATGTCGTATTGTGAATCAATGCAAAATGATATGTCTTTGACGGTAGTTTTGATACAATATCACGCAATATTTTAAAAAATTATTATGATATAAATTCTACGACTATTAAAGCATGTTGGTGTAGAAATATTATCAAGTGAAAAGTAAAATGGTGCATCTTGGTAAGCGTAAAACTTATTTGACTTGCAATCTAGGCACTAGAAGATGTCATACATCTAATATTGAATGTTGTCACTTAACAAAATTGAGATGAAAATATCCGATGAGTTCAAAATATAAAGCATATACAAGTTTTTGGAAAACTTATTTATCGTCCTCATAAGGATTAAATTGATTCAAAATGCATAGAGCATATACAAGTATTATTATGCAAGTTAACCACTAGAATTAAAACTCTTGAAGAGTTTTCAAAAGGCAATAGATTATTTGCTTAAAGAAGTAGAAGTAAGGAACTTGCAGAAATCTTTGATCCTGAAGGAAAGATTCAAAAAAGCAGATAGAAGAAAGCATATTTCATCAAGGTTTTTCTACACTCGTGAGCTCACAAGAATGATGATATCAACATGCAACATGTTTCTTCAAGTAATACTACAATTGATTTATCCACCAAGTCTCTGCCAACTACAACTTTCTAGAAGTTGATGCTCAAGATTGGAAAACGAAGATCCAAGTCTCTTGATGTTTTCATGAGGGGGAGTTAATACGTGATGTGCTCTTTTTTCCTCACAAGGTTTTGTCCCATTGGGTTTTCCTTGTAAGGTTTTTAATGAGGCATCCATAATGCGTATTATTAGATATGTGTATTCTTTTTCCTTCACTAGATTTTTTCCCACTGTATTTTATCTAGTAAGGTTTTAACGAGGCACATAATCTAACGACATTCAAGGGGGGGTGTTATAAACAATTTGTATTATAGTGAATGTCTAATTGTGTGGAATCCTTTTATGATATGATTAGGAATCCTACTTGGGGACTAAGTTAAGTATTCCCTATAAATAAAGGGTTTTCCTTCATTGTAAAGAAGATCTATGAATCATGAACTTCAAGAGAAATAAGAAGTCTTTTCTCTTCTCCCTACTTTCTTCTTCTTCTAAATTATATAGTTTCATAACAAATACTATTTTTATCCCTTTATTAACGTCTATTGAATAGTCACATATTTTTTTCATAAAAAAATTATTTTGTTCGTGTTTCGATCTCTTACTAGATAATTTTACCCGTGCGCGGACGGGCTCAATACTTGCTTTATTATTGAGTATTTCATTCGTAAAATAGTCCCGTATTTTATGTTAATCTAGCTTATTGTTAATATATATTTTCACACACTCCGTGACTAAATCATGCTAATTGGTATTGTAATTTTTTTTATATAAGAATGTTGAATTGATAAAAGTGTGTTGAATGATGGTGATGTGTGTGTGTGTGTATATATATATATATATATATATATATGAATCTACATCTAAGATCACTTTAATATTTGTAATTTTGTATAACTGATATCTTTTGGAGCTATAATTACAATTTCATTAACTTTTTTCACTTTATTTCGATAATTAAAGCTTACGGATAAAAACATATGAAAATGGGTTAAGTTATATGCTAAAATTGTGCATATACTTCAAATTATTCACAAGAGGTCAAAAACAACTCTAATTTTTCAAATATTATTTTTCACTTTAAAATAAAAAATTAATTTCTTTAAATTTCACAATGAAAATAGTCAAATACCTAGTAACATTCTAGACACTGTTAATTTTACCAACTCCTCTAACGTGAGGATCCTGAATTAACAACAAATAAGGACTTATAGCCTTTTATTCTTTATTTGGAAGATCCACTGTTTCCTTTTTGTCATATAAACTCCAGCAGATAATGTCATTCTAAAAACTTCAACATGTAAACTCTTGCATTTGTTGTTTGTACTAGTCCAATTCATCACCAAATTTCATTCTTGCGCTTGTTTATGAAACATGTGTCCTTTAGGAGCTTATTTTCGGCCTAGGGCTTCTTCTTTTCGATAGATTTTAAAATCGATCACCACAACCAAGACTAATCCATTCTTGCAAATCAATTAAACGAAAGATAAAATTAATCTCTTCAAATTAAGAGGTATGGAGTGAATAAAAGAAAAATTACACATGCAACTATAAGTAAATTAAAGACAACTACCCACCACTATTATATTAGCATCAGAAATAATAAAATTCACGGAAAAAAAAATTAAATAATAGCTTGTAAAAATTATACCCAAGCACTGACCTTCTCTATTGAAATTGGAACTCAAAAATTACAGCCAAAAGGAGGTCACAGAAGCTTTAAAATTGAATGCAAACAATGAATGTGTTGATGCTTTAGATTCGAGAAACGTTTTACTATAATATGTTGAAAAGTAAAAAACGTCAAATTGAAATTTTAAAGACCATGGCTTCCAATCCACGTGGATCAAAATGAAGATAGGCAAGTAACTTGAATGATAGAATTAGTCTCAGTTGTTCAATTTTTTACTGTTAAACACACATGTTGATACTATTCTTCACTCACTCTTCTTAACTAGTAGAAATAATACAACACAAAATTGACATCACTTTGTTAATTTCATTGGAATGTAAAAGAAAATGGATAGATAATAATATGAAACATATTCATATGTATACACTGTTAATTTGAAATTGTACAATTCTAATATGTATACATCATTAAATTATATTTTTACAATTTTTATATGTATACATCATTAAATTATATTTGTATAATTCTGATATGTATACATATTTAAGTTGTATATGATGTATACATATTTAAGCTTTATTTGATGTATACATATTTACATTGTATTTGATGTATACATATTTAAGTTGCATTTGTGTAGTTCTATTATATATGCATCATCACTTTGTATTTTATACAGTTATGAAATGTATACACTTCTGGTATGTATACACCACTAAATTGTAATTTATGTAGTTTAGATATGTATACACTCATGAATGTATACACCATCAAATTGTATTCTGAAATGTATACGCTTTGATATATATATATATATATA
>NC_028639.1:17653171-17654270 GCF_001406875.1 Solanum pennellii
TAATAATTCATTGATATGGGGTACATAGTTTCTTCGTCTTTCTTCTTCATGGTACTTTCACTTTTTATTTGAAGTTTGAAATATGTTGAGAAAGAGGAAAAGAAGAAATAAAAGAGAAAATTTAAGAGAGAAGAAAAGGAAAATTTTCGCAAGAAAGAATTTTAGAAAGAAAAAAAAGAGAACTTTGCTTTAAAATAGTTGACAAATAATAAGAAGAGAGAAAATAGGAACAATAAAATAATTAACTTTTTGGTTTCAAAATAAATATGATGAATTATGTATAGTCAAAATAAATAAAAAATAATTTAGCATATCGTTATACACAGATAGAATGTAGATGGGAAGGAGAAAATTTAGGCAAAAAAAAGTATATGCATGTCTGAAAAAATCATTAAGAAATGAACAAAAAAGTAAAAAAAAAAGAAAAAGTTGAAAGAGTTGTTATTACCAAAGAACTTGTTTAAAATAAGAAGAGAGATAAAGAAAAGATAAAAAATAATTTTTACTTTTTCAATAAATAAAGAAATGAAAAGAAAAAACGCTTCTTGAAAAAGGATTTTAAAAAAAATAATTGAATAAAATAATTTTTAAAGAAAACAAAACAACGAGTAAAAGAGAATATAGCTAACAAAATGACAAATTGATTTACGAAAATCCTTTTTTGCTAAGAAAACTATAAGTTGGCTATTTGTTGTCAATTTTAACTATAACATGTCATGTTGTGTCACTTTCCCTCATCATAAACACTCAAGTTTAATGTATCTTTTACATTTAATTATTAATCATATATATATATATATATACATATATATATATACATATATATATACATATATATATATATATACATACATATATATATATGTATATATATATCTATATGTATGTATACATACATATATATGTATATATATATACATATATATATGTATGTATGTATATATGTATGTATATATATATATATGTATATATATATGTATGTATATATATATGTATGTATATATATATGTAAGTATATATATATATGTATATATATATATGTATATATATATGTATATATATATACTTACATATATATATACATACATATATATATATA
>NC_028639.1:17654816-17656477 GCF_001406875.1 Solanum pennellii
TATAAAGAGAGTCCTATGCCTGCCTACGTGGCGCTACCACAAGCCATGATTCTCTTTAAATTTATTTTATTTCTAAAACTAGCCTTTTTTTAATGAAAAATTGTGATTTTTTTATGAAAAGTTGTGACTTATGAAAAGTTGTGACCTTTATGAAAAGTTGTAATTTTATGAATGGTTGCGACTTTTATGAAATGTTATGACCTTTTCGAAGGGTTGTAACTTTTCTAAAGAGTTGTAACCTTTCCGATAAGATACAATAATCATATTTTTACACTAACTTTTAATGTGTATAAGGACTACATTGTGCTTCAGTGGGCTTGATTTTTTTCATTCTGTTTCATTCTATTGTTGCACACCCTGATATGTTTTTTACAATAATTAGTTTATGCTTATATTATTATAATTATTTTTTTAAGTATATGCTTTCAACTTTGTAGTTTATGTGTATGCAAAGTAATTTTTATAAGTATTTATTATTAAAAATTAAATATTCAAAAAAGTTTTCTCAATTCAAATTTTGAAGGTAAAAAGAAAAACCCGTACAAATCTGAAATTTCTTCAACAACAATGTTATTCCTTCAAAAACAAGAATGTGATTTTGTGTTCTTCAGAAAATCCTCTGAGAGTTAGTAACTTTGCATGCCCATATTTTTTTATTTTTATGTTATCTATTTTTACTAAATTTTATTAGTGGATATTATGAGCATTTGAAGGATTGAAAGTTGATTGAAGTATTAGTCAATTTCTTGAGGTATCTTATTTAAAAACATAGGAAATTTTCTGGTTAGAATGATTTGTTATCATCATTGGACATCTCATAGTTTACTCCCTTTAATGTATTTTTTTCTCGCTCTTTTGTTGTCTCCTTACAATTGTATTGATTATTTTTTGTTTGGTATGTCTATTATCTCATTATGACAATGATCTTCGTTCTTTTAGTGTTTTTTTTTCTCATCACGCTCTTCTAAAAAAAGTTGGCGTAAGTTATGACTATTTTAGTCGAGCTTTATTTGAAGAATATGAAACAAAATCTACTGTAGATAAAAGTAATATTTTACGCTACAAAAGATGTGTCTATTAACATAGATTTGTTGTCCTTCATGTCTCAAGTTATTGCTGAGCGTTTGAATTATCTAGGCTAAACTCATTTTTAACTTTTTAATGTTCGAGAATGTTTCCTTAACCTGAGTCTAGAATTTAATATTTTAATCTATGTGTACTTATATAATGCAACAATCATACATAAATATTTCCGAAAAAATTGAAAAGTTGCATTGATGAAGCATCCGGAAGGGCCTTCTGCAGTTTAATGAAGAATAAATTTCTATAAGGGTCAACAATATTATTTTGCTGGAATTAAAAAGTAATAAATATTATTTATGTTGTTGCAGTGTACATTTTTTTAATGGTCTTCTATATTTTTCATGTATAAAAAAGAAAGAAAAGTGATTTTTAATTGCTACATGAAAACATGACTCAAATTAACAAGACAATTATATCATCAAACATACAATATGATGAATAAATTATGTAAAAGATAAAAATAATTAGATATCAAGATATTTTTAATCATTAATTATACATTTACAATTTTTGAGATTGTAACGACCTGTTTAGTCGTTTTAAGCAGCAGATTTTATTTCTGGAAAAACTGTGTGAGT
>NC_028639.1:17666477-17677412 GCF_001406875.1 Solanum pennellii
TCTTAGCCAGTTTTTCCAGAAATAAATCTGCTGCTCAAAACGACTAAACAGGTCGTTACAGGGGCGTACAAAATTGAATCAAAACAATCAAATTTCAAATCAAGTCAAACCGAGAAAAAAAATCGATTAGTGGTTGGTTTGACTTGGTTTTGTGTTGAAAAAAATCCGACTATATTTGGATTGATTTGGTTTTAACTAAAAAAAATCAACTCGAGACCAAATCAACCCGAAATGTACATATATTTAAAAAAATTATATATAAATATATTTACTTTGATATAATATTTAAATATTTGTTATACTTTTTCATAGTTTTTTATCTTTTCATATAGAGATAATTCACAAGTACCCCCTCAACCTATGCCCGAAATCTCAGAGACACACTTATACTGTACTAAGGTCCTATTACCTCACTGAACTTATTTTGTTAATAATTTTCTATCCCTTTTTGGCCTACGTGACACTATCTTGTGGGCCCAATGCTGGTTGCCTTTTTTTTCAAGCTACTGCCACGTAGGTCGAACAGCGGTTGAAAATTACTTATAAAATAAGTTCAGGTGGGTAATAGGACCTTAGTATAGTATAAGTGTGTCTTTGTGATTTCGGACATAGGTTGAGGGGGTACTTGTCCATTTTCCCTTTAATATATTATTTCAAGTTTGAAACTTAGAATTTTGAATGGTTCCCATATAAATTATAGTCCTAAATGTCGGTAATTACAATAAAATTTAAATCAAAATCAAATTAATACTAATGCAAAAAGAAAATCAATTTAACACTAAGAATGACAATAACATTGAATATTTGTTCTTTGATTTTACATTGGTTTAGACAATTAAAATATATAATCTAATTTTAATTTCCTCGAGTAACTAATACTTATTAAAATTATTGTACCATGATTCTCCTCCTCTTCCCTCCCTCCTCCTCCTCCTCCTCCTCCTTATATTATTATAAAACACCTTAGATAGTTGTATTTTGGTAGGACTGAAGAAATATTTGAAGTATATTTAATTTATATGTTTGTATGAATACTTTAGCGGAAAAATCCGAAAAACCCCAAAAAATTCGGAAAAAACCCGAGGTTGAAAAGCCCACGTTTTATTGTTTTGGTTTATAGATTTAAAAATCTGATACAAATGATTTGGTTTGATATTTGAAAAACTCGAACCAACCCGACCATGTACACCTTCCGTTTCAAAATGATGACCTAGTTTGACTTGATGGAGTTTAAGAAAAGATTGAAAACTTTTTAATCTTGTGGTTCTAAATTAAAGTAATGTCAAATGTACCAAAATTCTCTTAAATCTTGTGGTCTTAAACATACCACGTTGAAAGTTAAAGTTAAAGTGTTGCCAAAAAAGGAAAGGGTTCATTTTTTTTTGAAACAAACTACAAATGAAATAGGGACATTCTTTTTGAAACGGATGGAGTATATGATAGTTTGTTACACAATTCAGGATTCAAAACATCTTCTCATGCATATAACATTTTACTGCGCAAGTAGATATATACATAAATTTGGCAACCACTCTACTCCCAAATGAGCAAGGTATATTTAATTGATCACTAGATTACACCTTTACATGCTAAAATAGTTGTCCTTCTTTATCAACATTTAATGTATATATTTGATTCATCACTATATAATATTATCACATATGTTATTTAGCATATATAATTTATGACTCGTGTAATTTATTAATCAACTATATAAACTACTAATATTACTATCTAAGAAATGTGAATAAGCAAGCAAAACTCCATCAACGTGTTTGCGTGCTTGCTTAGTTATATTCCTTCATGGTCCACTTCAATTGTCATTCAATACACAAAGATAAGTTTTTCACATTTATTCTCTAGCCGGCCCACTTTTCTTGCCAGTTTTACCGTCAATTTTAAGTTTTAACACATAGTACTTAGTACAATTATTTGGGGCCCACTTCAATTAGTACCTCCAATAGTAAATTCTTCAAATGTCATTCTTGTGAATGTAATCTTTATTTGCTAATAAAAATTTTGTTGATTCTCAAAATTCTATTCTGCCTCATAAAATGAGACTGAAAAAGTAACATACATTATTTGAAAATGACCTAAAATTTTGTCACGCCCCAAGCCTACACCTTGGGTATGACCGACACTTAATGATCATTGCTCGCCTCAAGCGGACCCTTGGTCTGACTTACTTAACTCACTTAAATACAACAATCAATAACTTCATGATCAAAGAACTGAAGTAAACTAAATAATAAGATAACTGGAAATGTTTTAAAGATTTAAAATTCAACTTGGCTAAAATGGCAAACTAAGTCTTTAACGTAAGAAGTATAATGCAGAGACAACTGAACTACTAACTGTCAATGAAGCCTCTAAAATGATTGAGATGAATGTTGGGACAAACCCCACAACATCCTAATGAACTAACTAGAAATCAATAAAAGATGTCCTCCGGAATGCAAGGAGGCTCACCAATTGACTCTGGATTGCTCAACTGTATCAACGGTGCGCTGGATGCCGATCATCATTACATCCGTCTTCATCATGATACAATGCAGAACAACTGGCATCAGTACATTGAATGTACGTGTATGCGAGTTGGAATGCTGAAACAACTTAAGCTTGAAAAGTGTAAGAAGAAACACTTACCTTAGCTCTGCTCAACTCATGAATAACATAACTCAATATAACTGACTAATTTCAATATAAAACAATTTAAAAGCAAGTGCAATATAAAGAAAAGTTATTTGAAAACATCTTGTAAACTCTGAACGTATACAAGGATACAATTAAATCTGAGATGTACATAAAAATACAAATAAACTAATGTGTATATATATATACATTTAATTTCTGTTGGAGTTTCTCTAACTGACAACCATTACTTAAGAGCTATAGTGATGTGCAACGATCTACCTCACGCTGCCAGCGCATCCTATACTCTATCAAAATGTATAAGACCTGAGTTGCCTAATGGATCCACATCCTATACTCTGCCAAATGTATAAGACCTGAACTGCCTAATGGATCCACTAGTCTACTGTGAAAAGGATTCATCTAAAAAGTATGACCCTTGTCTACCCATGGTGACTACATGGTTTTATGGAGATGTGAGTTATTTGAACTCATGCTCGTCCCCAATTTGGTGCTCAATACTACTCCCAAAATACACTGACTCTTATGTTATTAAAACATACTGGTTCTGTGATTTGAGATTATTGCTAAAAAGCTTAGCTCAAAGGCTATCTTGGAAATCTCAGTTTTTCTGCTTGCTTCATTTAGAAAGCTATTACTCTTTTCTGAAAACAAGTCCGAAGGCTCTTTGAAAATCTCGATTTCCCTTCTTTTTAAATGTGAAAATATTTTTTATACTTCTTTAGGAATACTTAGTCCCCATATACTGCTTTGAAGAAAAGACTTCTCCTTACTCTGAACTGAATTCAAACTTAAGTCTTAAAACAACATTAAAATATTTTTGAAGACTTATGAAACTTGAAATGAACATCTTCTTCTTATCTTTACTCCTTAGTCAACCTCAACCTGATCTTTAAGTATTAAAACAAACTTTAAAAAAAACATTTGTAAAAGACTTCTTGAAAGAACTCTAAAACTTTCTAGACTTGGCTCTAAACTTCCCTTGAATTTGAAGTTATGGATTCAAGGTTGTAATTCATGTTTCTGGATGATTTCTATATGATTAGAAGTCATTAAGAGTTGTTAGAATTATTAAGAAAAGTTAAAACACTTTAGAAAGGCTTAACCGGACCGAATTATGAAATTGAGTGAAAAATGTCGATTCGGGCGCGTCCTGGGCGCGCCGCGCCAGACCCATTGGTTTGAGGCTCCATTTGGGCGCACTACAGGAGCGCCACCCCAGGACCTCTGGCGCAGATGGGGCGCGCCGCGCCTGGCCCTGCCCAGGTGACGCCTCACGAATTTTTTCAACTCGTTTTCTGACCTTATATCATTATAATTCAATTTCTTTTCTCAAATTCACTTAAATTTTATGTACCCACATCATATAACAAGGATCTAACTCAATGAATTCATGAACAACACTTAGATCATCAAAGAACTCCTAAATCTCAACTTATAATAAAAAAGGAAAGCAATTCAAGAACCACATTTAAGAACATTCAGATTCCAAATCTTTTTGGGATCAAAACACGCTAAATCAAACATGTTGGCACGTGTGTGAATGAACTCAACGTTAAGATACACCCACATACCTTTTTAGGGATCATCCCCGACGAAATTCATAAGTTAATTTAACGATCTTGACGAATCTTGGACGTCCTTCTTCTTTCTCCTCTTTCTTCTCTTTTTTTCTCTTCTCTTGAAACCCTAACTCTTTTGGTAGAAGTGTAAACTGATTTAATTCAACTTAGACCCCTAACTTA
Organism: Solanum pennellii; assembly: GCF_001406875.1. Classification (NCBI taxonomy): domain Eukaryota; kingdom Viridiplantae; phylum Streptophyta; class Magnoliopsida; order Solanales; family Solanaceae; genus Solanum; species Solanum pennellii. The sequence goes on from NC_028639.1 coordinate 17,670,875, forward strand.
AATATCAAAAATGAAATAAATCAATAGGATAAGGAAAAGACCAAACTACCCCTTAAAAATACGAATTCTAGCAATTTCCTTATTCTGACAGACCAACTTCCAAAGGGTATAACTTATTCATACGAAGTAATTGCACAAACTTGGCGGCCATTGGAAAGATCGTTTCAAGAGATTTCTAACCATATCTGAAACTACACCTAATTCGTCCTGAGCTAGGAGTTATGACCGTTTGAAGTTGACCAAAAACTCACTTTTCAACTTACTTAAATTTTCAGATTTTTCTAATACTTTTCAAAAATAAGTATTTCCAAATTTTAAACTCCTTTCTAGTTTTTTCTAATTGCGAAGTGCTACAAAATTGCTTAAAATCACAATAATTAACAACTTAAAAGTGTAAATTAGGTATATAGCATTTTATGTAGTCATATTCTCAAGTTATGGCATAAGAGTTTGATTTTCAGTGTATAACATTTAATATATCAAGTTATAGCATTTTTAAAAAAAGAAAATAATGTTAATTTTAAATTTTAAATTTTAAAATTAGATAGTAAAAAAAAATTTAAAAAAATGGATTAATTAATATTAGATAATGTGCGTGAAATTAGTTATTATTAATTAGTGATAACTAATGTGAACATTTTAAGGGATTTGAATTTTTTTTAATTATAGATAGACACCATAAATGTCTCAATTCGTTTTAAATGCTAATAAGCTATGATTTTAATCTTTAAAAAACTCTAATCTGTTATCTTCTTTCCTTAAACGTGCATTGCTTGATTTTTTTCAGAAAGTGAGGATTATTCTGATATTTGAATATTGATCTATTTTATTTTTTTTTGAAAAATAATTAAAATTTGACGTTGAAAACATTTAGATTTGATTTGATGGAGAAAATTGTATCAATTTTAATTAAACATGGTGGCAAGTGGAATTCATCAGGTTAGTTTTTATTTATGATTTGTTATGTTTTAAGTATAAATTACTGGTTGTAATTATTTATATTTTTTTGTTGTCATGTATGGAATGTGTCATTTTTTTTTATTTCTGTTATATTGCAGATGCTGATTTGATGTATTTTTTGTGATACAATTACGATGTGTTTCTGATACTATAAAAAAATATTACGTAATAGTAATTTTCTTCTGATGTGTAATTAAAATGAAGATTGGTGTGATAATTGATTACTGGAGAAAATATAAAATTTACAGATTTTGAATCATTGTGCAGTTTTTATTGTGAAAAAATTATGAACAAAGTCTGACAATTTGTATTAATATTGTTTGAACGTTATATGAAATGTGAATTCCATATTATATTTAAATTGTCAGGTGATAAAATTTTGTATATTGGAGAAATATGAAAATTGTATTATATATGTATGTAATGTATAAATATGTTGTATGAAATATGTATGAAAGCCCATTTTTTTTATTTTGTATATATCAGTGATTGATTTGTTATATATATATGAATTATGTATAAAGTTTGGATTAATTGTGTATTAAATTTTTAATAAATTGTATAAATTGTGTATGAAAGTGCATTTTAGATTGTATGTAGCAGTGAATTATATAGTATTTGTGTATGAATTGATTTTTCATAATTGATATGTTTCATATATATGAATTGTGTATAAATATTGTATTAAGTGTGTATTAAATTGAATTTTTTTTGTTGTATATATCAGTGAATTATATATAAATTGTGTATGAATTTTGTATGAGTAATTTTATAATTTTATTATGTGATGCACTAAATGTAATTTTAATGTTGTGAAACAGGAAAATACGTCGACTTTGAGATGGAGGGCATCCTATATGATACTTCTACTCTTTATATTGGTTTAGTTAATGCTATAGTAACTCAACTTAATATAGAAGAAAATATAAATTCTGTTGAGATAAAATATACTGTTAGCGAAATGTGTCCACCTATTAAAATTCATAATGATGTTGGGGTAAAGGTTTTTCTAGATCAGATGAGGGTGAATTTGGATTTCTTTACAAAATATCCATTATGCATCACTTTGAAAGATCGTGAGCAGTATAACGAAGGTCATGGAGTAATAATTACTGATAGAATAAATTCTGATGTTAGATAATCATAGACTTACATAGATTTATACTCCAACAATTCTATCTGTTTGATCGGAATGGATTTAGACGGAGTTGTCAATGATAATAGTGAAATAGATAATAATATAATATGTGACCATTCCAACCTATTTGTAGCTGATAATCAGATTTATAATAATAAAGAAACCCTTAAGGAGGTTATGAGGCATGTTGGACTTGTTGAAAAATTCAGTTTTCGTGTTGCGCGTTGTAATGCATCCAAGTAAGTGTTCAAAAAAAATTTTTTTTTTTTATTTCACTATATATAACTGTAATGTATATTTTCTTAATTTTGAAACAGTTATCACCTGAATTGTATTTCTAAAACTTGTTCTTGGATGATGAGGGCATCTAGTTTGAATAAATCTAATTTATTCAAAGTTAGGAAGTATATTGCTCAGCACACTTGTTCTGTTAGAGAAAGAGTTTATGCCAAACGTCAAGGGATAACTGACGTTGTAGCTGTCTTGATAATGGAGAAGTATATTGATCCATCTAAGGTATATACTCCAAAAGATATAGCTGATGATATGTTGAAATTGCATGGCGTTTCGTTGACGTACATACAGGCATGGAGAGCTAAAGAAAAAGCAGTAAAGTTGGTACGCGGAGATCCAGCAGATTCGTATACAAAATTACCTGATAATTTCGAAATAAGAATAAATTTAAAGATTACTCATTGAGTTGGACTGTTATGTTTTCGTGTATTCTTTATGTATAAAATATGTATATTTTTTGTATGAATTGGACTGTTATTTTCAGGTTATTTTTACATTTTGGAGCAAACATATCCAGGATCTGTTTTGAAAATAAAAAGGAAAGAAGGTGATTCATTTTTATACACATTTGTTGCGTTAGAAGCTTGTATTAGAGGTTGAGAATATTGTAGGTCAATTGTAGTTGTTGATGGTGCGGCATTAAAATGTTCATATGGTGGTACAATGTTAACTGCAAGCACAATGGATCCTGGAGGTAAATTTTTATCCTATTTAATTTTCTGATTATATAATATAATGATAAAATATATAAATGGTATTTCTGATTTGTGTGATATTTTTTTTAAAATAATGAGCAGGTCATATACTTCCGTTGGCGTATGCGATAGTAGATTCTGAAAACGATGCTTCATGGACTTGGTTCTTTGAGCAGTTTAAAGAAGCATATGGAGTTAGACAAAATATGTGTTTTATGTCGGACCGAAATGAAAGCATATGGAAAGGGACTGCAAATGTATATCCCGAATCAGAACATTATGCATGCATATGGCATCTGTCAGTCAATGTGTTGAAGAATTTCAATATAAATACTGAAGATTTGAAGATTTTGTTCTTTTCATTGGCAAAAGCTTATACAAAACAACAGTTTGAGACAATCATGGGAAGAATAGATCAGATAGATACGCGCATACGACCATACTTGTTTGATATTGGTTATAGCAAATGGTCAAGAGCTTACTCGAATTGTAAGCGCACATGGACCATGACTTCAAACATCGCGGAGTCATTGAATAATGTTAACAGGTTAGCAAGGAGGTTACCGGTGATTTCACTTCTTGAGTTTATGAGGGTAACAATTCAGAGGTGGATTCACAAGCATAATGAGGAGGCTGATAAGACAACATCTGATCTGACAAAAAAAATATGATATTTATCTACAGAAAAGTATTGCGTTGTCGTGCAATATGAGGGTATGTGTTTCACTATATTGTATTTTTACTTCTAAATATTTAGTGGCATGTATAAAATTTTTTTTTTAGATAGGTGATACCTTCAACTGTTGATCTGCATGCTGTAGCTGAAGGAGCAAAGAAACACATAGTAAATTTGAACACAAGGATGTGTAGTTGCGGAAGATTTCAACATTATGAGATACCGTGTGGTCATGCAATTGCAGTTCTCCGGTACAGGAAATAACATGAAGCAGATTTCTGTTCTGCTTTTTATAGCCTCAAGAATTTCAGAGATGCTTATGTCATTCCTGTCGAGCCTATCCCATGCGAGAGTACATGAGATATACCATGTTATATTTCAGAGCCTAAAATGATGCCACCCGGTCCAAAAAGATCAGCGGGAAGACCCAAATTTGAACGCTGGAAGGGGTTCGCTGATGTTAAATTCAAGAGGACAAAAAGCACATACAGTAGATGCCATCAAGTTGGACACAATAGGAAGACATGTTCAAATTATCCTGTACAAAAACAATGATTTCCTACTGTTACATCTGTGTTTTTGAGTATTTACATTGTTATACACATGTTTTATTTTTTGAAATGAATCATATTACTTTTCATACAAAGGTCATACATTGTATATACAACTGTTCATATATTAACGTTCGTTACCATTAATAAGTCATATAATATTCAATAGTATGCATACAGTTATTGCATATTGAATGAGGACTATATACAAAATTTATACATTTATACAAGCAATATTTGCATATAAAAATAATGTATGTTTATGTTCTACATATCAAATTATAATATGATATAATTAATACATTTTTCATACAGTATTCATACCAGTAATATAAGTAACATTTGTTTCTGTTTGTATTTGAAAGTATACAGTATTCATATAGTATTCATACAAAAAAAAATTATGCAAAAGTCATACACATTTATTAAGGTATAATTATATATTTATTCATATTGTCATATTGAATCATATGTCAGTAATATTTCATATAATTTTCATACATTATGCATATAAGAATTTAACATTACATATTGAAAAGTGCAATTTATACAAATATCATACACATTTAAAATTTATAAATATATATTGAAGCTGACTGTTATTTATATAAAATTTAAAAAAAAAGTATATATATAGCATTTGTCTATGTTCTATATATCAAATTATAATATGACATTCATAATTCATACAATGTTCATACATGATTCATACAGTGTTCCTATATTTTCTTGTGCGTTCAAAATTTATACAAAAGTAAGACACCTTTTTTAAATTAGTAATAATCAGTAATAATTTATATAAAACCATCAGTATTCATAATAAAAAACTGGGAAATTACATAAATTGTTCATAAGTTAAAAAAACATGTCATTCAAAAAAATGTACATTGTGCCATGAAGATTTCTACTTCCTGTTACGGAATTTTGGAGTAGGATAATTGGTGGTGTCCATAACTTGTTCTTTATGAGTTCGAGGTCCACCCTTCTTGCTAGCAACTGTTCCTGTAACTTCACTTTCACTTATTGCGCCTTCGTCATTCTTTGATTTTGCATAATGCCAAAGTAATGTACCATATCTTTGACGATGATATTTTGAATCGATATCAATATGAGATATATCAAAAACACCAGTGCTCATGTATTCGGCAAAGAGAGATGTGTATAGACCACATTCACTGTAAGAAAATTGAAATTATAAAAATTTTGTAATGACTATAAAGCAAATTTAATTTAAGATGAAGAAAAAATAATATAACAAGTATACATACTTTGAACTTTCTTCTTGTTGAGGAACATGTGTAACATGCTTGATACTGAGAGGTTCAGAATGAGACTTTTGTTGATAATCAGGGAAATTATTCGCATACAAATCAAGCCTTTTGCTATAAAACCCTGTGCTCGTCAGAAATAAAGGAATCATGGTTGCAAGTTTATCAACAGCTTCTTTAACTTTTCTTGAGTGAACAGATCCTCCCATCACATATAGACATCAACGTTTGATCCGGAATACAACAAGGAACCAATGGAATTTGTCGCTGATGTTGACTGGGATGACTACTTCGTCAACCCTATCCCAAGGAATGTTAGCAAGCAGCTTAAATCCTCTAATGCATTGTCCAACATCATGGTCCGGTGAAATGCATCTCATGTCGTATTCTGACTATCTCCACTGTTTCTCAATGTTATCAATCCACGCCATAAACCAACAATCAACAGTACTGTAAGAAGTGACTGTCTGAGAGTATTTTGCCTTCTTTCGGAGATAATACATTATTGTATTAATATGATGTTTCAAAAAAAAAACAATAAAAAAATAATACAGTTGATACCTCATACTTAAATTGTACATTACAAATATATCCATATGTTTCATACACAATTCACATAATTCATACAAAAAAATATTCATATGTTTATCACTGCAAATCAAAATCATAATAATTAAGTCAAAAAATGTCTTACCCCGTCCTCCCAAGGTCTGCCCGGTTGACTCATTATGTGAAAAAAATCCTTTTCTCCGATTTTGACAACGCCAAAGTCCATTTGAGGATGATTTTAACCTTGGAATATGCTGCTTTCCTGTAACGACCTGTTTAGTCGTTTTGAGCAGTAGAGTTTATTTCTGGTAATAACTGTCTGGGTCGACGGATCCCACGACGGACCGTCATGGGCACGACGGACCGTCGAGGGGGTCTCGTTCCAAAACACTTAGATTCTGAAAATT
>NC_028639.1:17678405-17679875 GCF_001406875.1 Solanum pennellii
TGTTTTAGGGTGACAAACTTGGTATCAGAGCATTAGGTTCGTTGGTCTCATCACACTAGAACGAGTCTAGTAGAGTCTTAAGGAACGGTAGGGGGACGCCTTTACTTTTCTTTGAGAGGCTATAGGACTTTAGGAAAATTCCATTCTTTCTTTCTTTCGTGCTATTACCTGGATCCAATTGGTATCTAGGTGATACAAATTGGTATCTGACCATCTTCACTCTATTTCGCAGATGGTTAGAACTAGAGCAACAACTGCGCCAACACCAACACCGGCAAGACAAGATGCGTCTGAGCCAGCCACTGGGGCTGTAGTTCGAAGAGGAGCAGTGGCAAGAGGCCGTGGTAGAGGTCGCGGGAGGACGTGCTCTAGAGGAAGAGGACAAGCACCTGGCCCAGCTAGTACTAGAGCGGTGACTCCTCCACCGACTGATGAGGTAGAAAGAGAGGGTGAGGAAGGGGAAAATGAACAAGTTCAGAATGAGGAATTACCACCCCAACCTACCCCAGAGATGATTAACCAAGTTCTTGCTTATCTTAGCGGGTTATCAGATCAAGGCCAGACACCTCCGATGTTTTCTGCACCAGCACCTCAGGTTCCGAGAGTACAATATGCTGCTGCTGTGGCTCCCCGCATGGATGCCTCATTGGAAATAGGCACGTTTCCTCGGCTGACTACAGGGCCTATAATGACGAGTGATCAGCACGAACTTTTCACTAAGTTCTTGAAATTGAAACCTCCAGTCTTCAAGGGTGCTGAATCTGAGAATGCCTATGACTTCCTGGTTGATTGTCATGAGTTGCTACATAAGATGGGCATAGTAGAACGATTTGGTGTTGAGTTTGTGACCTATCAGTTTCAAGGGAACGCCAAAATGTGGTGGCGGTCATATGTTGAGTGTCAACCAGCACAGGCACCACCTATGACTTGGGCATCAATCTCTAGCTTGTTTATGGAGAAGTATATACCCCGGACTTTGAGGGATAGGAGGAGAGATGAGTTACTAAGCCTAGAGCAAGGCAGGATGTCGGTTACTGCTTATGAGGCTATGTTTCGCGAACTATCCAGGTATGCCACCCAACTTTGCTTCAGTCCACAAGAGCGGATTCGCCGTTTCGTGAAAGGGTTGAGGTCAGATTTGCAGATTTCAGCCTTACAGGTAGCTGCTACGGCAAAATCCTTTCAGGAGGTGGTAGATTTTGTGATAGAAGTGGAAGGGGTGAAGCCAGACGACTTCACCATGGCATCGACATCTAAGAAGTTTCGTAAGGGAGGTGAGTTTAATGGTTCTTACTCCAGAGGACAGGGTTCAGGAGGTTACCCAGCCCGACCTATTCAGTCTTCACTGCAGGCTGTAGCTGGGGGTCCATCGTAGACCAGCCAACATTCCTCTAAGTTTGGAGGTTACCCCCAGACTTCGTCATTCTCACAGAGACCTATGCTTGAATCCAGAGAGTGTTATGGATGTGG
>NC_028639.1:17684907-17694834 GCF_001406875.1 Solanum pennellii
GGATCGGAGTGTCACGTTCCGACACCAGGATAGTAGAGGATCGGAGTGTCACGTTCCGACACCAGGGTAGTAGGGGATCGGAGTGTCACGTTCCGACACCAGGATAGTAGAGGATCGGAGTGTCACGTTCCGACACCAGGATAGTAGGGGATCGGAGTGTCACGTTCCGACACAAGAAGAACATAGGAGAATAAATGTGGGTGCCACTCGCGGCTCGTTTTGGGTCGTGACATTTCCTGTATCTATTTAAATAAGTATTATATTAATTTTTGAATTGTGAAATTAAATAAAATAATTTTGTTCATCTTAGTTTATACCTGCCACGCCTGCTTGACACATCTTTAAAAATCCATTTATTGAACTCCTCAATCAGTTCATCTGGAACATCAAAACCATTGTGATTTTGGAATGGATGTTTGATTTGAAAGAATATAGGTACTCTATTTGAACTGCTTTCCCCTTCAGACATTCTGATATAAGGAGAAGAATCGTATTTTCCTAGAATCTTATGTCTTGTTTGCACATTTGGAGTCGTGGTCGCATTAAGAATCGGATCAAGTGCGATTATTTGTGTCATAGTAAAATCAGGATAATCGTCCAATGTTGATGGTTTTGATGTTGACGTTGTAGGTGCGTCAACATTGAAACAACCATCAGTTGACTTTTGAGCTTCATGTACATAAAAAATAATAAATAGTTAAATAAAAATAATTTCTTAAATTTACATATATGTGATAAAAATGAATATATCGTACCAGCTGTTTTTGACATTTGGACTTGTTGTCCAATTGAAACTGTAGGCATATCTGTTAGATCAGATTGTGCAGCATTTTGATTGGCGTTGTCCTGAAAATAATTTTCAGATAATATGTAATTTTTGCAGATATTAATGTATTTTGAATTATTTCTAAGAAATAAAACAATAGATTGCAAATAAAAAAAATTGCATATATGTTTAATACATCATTTTTTCATTAATCATACGTAATTTCAAAAATACAAATTTCATACATGATTAATACATAACATTTATATATAAATGATGAATATATACCCATTTATACAAATCTCTTCAATTATCAGTTTGGTCGAGTTATCAACATAACTCTTGATATCAGCTATGTGCTTGTCAACCTTATCGTTGTACAAAAAAAAATTTAAATATAAATAGATTATAAGGTAATTATATTAATTCTTCAAAAATATGTTTGAACTTACAGTGAGTTTGAGTTCTTTCAACTCTGCCTTAACCTGTTAATTAAAAAAATATTTGATATGTATATTGTAATTTTAAAAAAATTATTTTAATTTGAAATTTATACTTGCACCTCTGCAATATCAGCTTTCAATTCTTCAACTTTATGTTCACTATCAACGGCACGATTTTCCGATGATCTGTGATTTTCTGAATCATGATGGCTGCTGGACTGATTTAAAATGGTTTCGTCCATGAGATTTAACTCTTCTTCAGAAAAAACCATATTTCTGAATTTATGCTGCAGCAAATAAAAAAATTAGAATGTATAATGATTTATAATGAATCTAATAACATTCTATGAAAAATACCTGATTGCCATGTGTTCTGAAAATTGTTTTCTTCAAATCGTCATAAAAAATGACGTCATTAGGTGTCTTCCAGTTCAGGATTCTCGGTGTGCGATTTGAAACACGTATAGTAATTGTGTTGTCAAATGAATGACAACACTCATAAAACCATGTCTGCAATGCTATGTGGAACTGGCTGAATTTGAATGACGATGGATTTTTTTATATTTTTGACTGCATGCTTTGAGTGTTAAAATAAAACACTCATTTGCCCAAGGGAATGTGGCATACTGTCCAGACTCGACCAAATCAAAATACAATTTTGGAATTGTTGTTTTTGAAGGGTCTGATGCAGTCAGAAAAGAAGAAATAAAGTACAAGATCCCGATTTTTAAACGGTCATCTTCTTCCCAAAAATTTTCCAATTTAAACTTGTGATAAAAATCTGACTTGGATACTTTATTAAAATCCCCAAAATTTTCAGCAATGAGTCTGTTTGGAACATATGTGTCAGATACAAAATCAGAAACAGGTCCACATTTCAAACCGGTTAGAGCAACAAACTCTTTTAACCCAAAATGTAACTCTTTACCATTTACATTTATGACAAACATGTCATCCCTAACATTTTCATTCCCAAGTAGAAATATGTGTCTCAACAATTGACATTGGATTTTAATGTTATGCAAATTATAAAAAAATCCAAAAGGTGTTTCATATAGGAATTGTTGAAACTTATCTTGACCTAGAAAGGTCAACAGATCCGCAAACACATTCATGTTAATACATGAAGACAAATGTGTTTGTGTCTTCTTCTCCTAAAAATTATTAAAATTAAATTAATACGTTTATCATACTATATTCATACATTGCTAATGTGAAAAAAACAAAATATAGAATTTCATACACATAGCATACAAACTTAATACATTAATCATACATAATTGATACATTATTAATATATTGATAATGTAATAAAACAAATATAGCATTTCATACAAATTCATACAAACTTAGTACACTATTTCATATACAAATCATTTATCAGTAAATGTACAAATCAAACAATATTGATACATTATTCATATATTGATAATGTAAGAGAAACAAATATGGAATTTCATACACATAGCATACCAATTTAATACAGTGTATCATACACAATTCATACATGTTTTATATATTGATAATGTAAGAGAAACAAATATGTAATTTCATACACATATCATACAAACTTAATACAATAAAATCATACACAATTCATACATTGTTTATACATTTATAATGTAATAAAATAGATGTAGCATTTCATACAAATTCATACAAACTTACAACATTATTTCATACACAATTTATTCAACACTAAATATACAAAATCAAAACATAAAGTATTTAGTTTTATTATGAATATTAATAGTCAAAATATCATACAAACTTAATACAAATATTTCATACACTTCTATAATAAAAAAATATATTAATTATTTCATACACAAATAACACAACATAAAATATGTACTATACTATTCACAATTAAAATCAAAATTAGAACAAAATTAAACAGATAATTTTAATTTAAATTTTTAAAAAAAAAATTACTAACCTTTAAAAAATTTTTGGGTTTAACTGTTTCTTCTAACTGTGAAGTATCGATTTCACTGGCTCTTCATTTTTTTGATTTTGACTTTATCAACTCATCTACAAAATCAGAGTCAGAATCTGATGAGTATTCAATTTGTTTTCCTTTCCTCTTTCTTTCGCCTTTTTCTCAGATTTATCTACGGTTTGCTTTTCTTTCCCTTTTCTCTTCTTCTCGATTTCCTTTAGCTGTTTTTTTTTTCCATTTTTAATTTTTCACTTCTAGATTTCTCTTTTGCAGATGAAGATTGAGTTTGTGTTTGTGACAAAATGTTGAAAGATGGAGCATGAAATTTCTCAGATCTTGCTTCATCATTCAACCTTCTACTTTTTCGCGGGGTTTCATTGCCTCTCTTCGACATTATACAGTTTTTTGAGTGCAAAAGTTAAAGATTTGAGTGCAAAAGTGGAAGATTTGGTGAAGAAGAATGTTAGAAGTAATACAAATTTGAGTGATTTTTTATCAAAACAGCCAAATTTGGAGAAGATTAAATGTTAGGCGTGCAAAAAAAAGATTTGATGAGAATTTGGGGAAGAACAATATATTTGGGGAATAAAAAATTTTTTTTAAAATAACGTGTGACGATTTTTTTAAAAAAATGTTATTATTTTAGATACTGTTGGGTAGTTATTATGGAATGATAAAATCCCTATTATTTTGTAATTTTTTTAAAAAGATAACTATATAATGTTTAATTTAATTTACACTAGTTAAAGAGTTTTGTTTAAAAAAGGTAACTTAAAAAAAATAATGTAATCAAATAGTTTAGTTTAAAAAAGGTAACTTAAAATATTGATTTAATTAAATAGATTGGTTTAAAAAAGGTAATTGAATAATAAATGTAATTATTTAAATAAGTTAATTATCATTTAAAAAAATTAATGAGGATAATATATTTTTTCTTGATATGCTATAACTTGATAATAATATGCTATAAGTAGTTTATTATTAAAAAGTATGTTTATAACTTGATATTTATCATTTTAAATGTGTGTGTAGTGTTATTTTTATTTTTTGAAAATAACAGACTAAACCATTGTATTGACAACCCTAATGTTACTTCTACTCGATTTATTTTTTACTTAAATTTAGAAAGATATGTTTTATTTCTACCCTTAATCTCATCGCTACATTTATTTGCTATTTGAAATTGAAATTAAAAAGATAAATGACAAATAAGTTTCTATATTACTTGCTTATGATCAAAATATATTATAACAATATTTATTATTTTTTTAAAGTACATAATATATAACAATAATATAACTTAATCCATGTTGGGCCCGAGACTCCTTTACTAGTACAAAAAATAACATCATATACACATTTAAGGTTATATATATCGAGTTATAAATATACTTTTTAAAAATAAATTACTTATAGCAGATTATTATCGAGTTATAGCATATCAATTAAAAATATATTTAATTAAAAATAAACTATAAGTAATTATTTAAATACTAATTAATATGTTTAAATATTTATTTTTATTTTTTACAATTAAATTTTTATTTTTATTTTTTAAATAAAATAAAAAGAAAAAAAACGTTTATGTATAAATTGGTAAGTAGCACTAATTGTGGGATTTGAATTAATTTTAATTAATAATGGATAATTAACAAATTAGCACATATTAAAATTCAAAAAGGATTTAAATTATTCAGTTTTCTTAAAATGCTCAAATTAGTTTAAATCAAATTAAAACATGATTTTTTTTCATTTTTTTTTCTCTTTATCACCTTTTAAAGATTTTAATATAAATAATAAATTATTATTAATTCAATTTTACATTATATAGTTACCTTTTAAAAAACAAAATCTAAATAATAGGAATTTGATTTTAATTAATTCTCTATTATATGGTTGCCCAATAATTATCCACCCCCATCTCAACCAATACATACACAGACATCTCCCCCCAATACACTCCATCTCTCCCCAACACGCGAAGATATTTTGATCTTTCCCAAATCCTGCCTCACTCATCATCTCTTTTCAACACGCAAAGATTTTTTGTTCTTACCCAAATCCCGCCTCACTCATCTTCCCCATTATCCCTCTCAGATCAGTTCATCCCAAAACCCAAATATCCCTCTCAGATCAGTTCCCCATTTAGTTCATATAGAATGTCTAGGAAAGGTAGTGAAACCCCAAGTAAAAGTAAAAGATTGGTCGATGAGACTAATGACTTTCATGTTCCTTCATTCGATATATTGTCACAAACTCAAACGCAGAAATCAAAGGGAAAAGAGAAGTGTAATTCAGTTAATTCGAAGATGGAAAAAACAAAATCAAAGAGGCAAAGGAAAGAGGCAACAAGAGGAAAGAAAAAAGAAATTTAAACATCATCAGAATCCAATTCTGACTTTACTGTGGATTAAAAAATACAAAATCAAAAAAAAATAAAAGGAATTGAAAATGATCGATCAACAAGAAAGTTTTCAAAAAAAACATCAGATATACAAGCTACAGATAAACCCAAAAAAGTTGATAAAGTTAGTAAAAAGATTATTTCAAATTTGAATTACAATGTGTTGTGTTAGTGTATTTAATTTTTGCTTTTATTTGTCAATAGTATACTACATGAAATTTGTATGATTTATGTATGTGTTGAGTTTTAGTATTTTATATTATAATTATATATGAATATTGAATGATTTAGTGTTGTATGTTTTGTATATAATATAGTTTGAATATATCAGTATATGATTTGATACATAATAAATGTATTAATTTTGTATGATTTTGTGTATGAAATAATTGGCATTATCAATACAGGAGTGTATGCATTATGTATTACCTTTGTATCATATATGTATGAAATGATATTCTTGTCCAGTAAAATATATGTGTATGAATGATGTATTAATGTTGTGTATCCTTTTGACTATTATAATAAATATTGTAACTGTATATTTTATTTTCTGATTTTGATGTATGAAATTGACTTATTCATACTAAATGAGATTAGTTTGTAGTTTAAAAGTCACATATTAGTTTTTTTTTTTTAAATCGAATATGTATTAATATTGTAATGAATTGTGTATGAACTGAGGCATATAGCTTGTATGATTTCTGTATGAATTGAATTAAATGTCCATCGAATATGTATTAATATTGTATGAATGTTGTATATAATTTGTATGATTTGTGTATGAATTAATTGAATGTCAATTTAATATAGCATAGTATATATGATTTTTTTCTATGGAATTTTATAGTATATAAAAAGTAATAATTTAGTTTTACAAATTTTATAGGAGAAGAAGGTTCAAACACATTTTGTCTTTCTGTATCAACATGATTGTATTCGCTGATTTGTTGACCTTCCTCGGTCAAGATAAGTTTCAGCAATTTTTACAAGAAATCCCATTTGGATTTTTTTATGATTTACATAACATAAAAATCCGATGTCAATTGTTGCGTCATACTTTCCTTCTTGAATCTGAAACTGGCAGGGATGACATGTTCATTATCAATGTAAATGGTACAGAGTTACATTTTGACTTAAAAGAGTTGGTTGTTGTAACCGGTCTAAAATCTAGACCAATTTTTGATTTTGTTTCTGATCCATCTGTTTCAAATAGATTAATTGCAGAAAATTTTGGAGACTTTGACAAAGTCCCCAAGTCAAATTTTTATCACAAGTTTAAATTGGAAAACTTTTGGGAAGAAGATGACCGTTTATAATCAGTTCATATAATTCATACACACTTCATACACATTTAATATATCATTCATTGTCCTACAAACTACTCCAATTAAACAAACACAATATAATTTCAATACAAAATTAATACAAAAACATATATTCTAATTTCAATAGAAACTAGATTATTCTTTTTTTTTAAAAAAAAAGGACTTTCATAAACAATTGATACACGTTTCGTATACTTTTCATACACTAATAATACAAACTTCAAACTTCAAATACGCTATACGTAACATAACTATTTCATTCAAAAAAAAAGAAATATACAAACTGTTTTCAGATAATACAGTTATCAAAAAAATCGAACACTGTTCTACATGTAAAAAACATCAAATTAATTAAAATCAACAATTCATAATTAAAAGAAACAAATCATAATTAAAAACCAACCTGATGAATTCCACTCTCCACCATGTTAAATTAATATTGACATAATGTTCTCCATCAGATCAAATCAAATTGTTTCAAACGCCAAAATTTATCAGGTTACTAAAAAAACGAACTGAAATATGCAGATATGAAAATAATCGTGAAATTTTGAGAAAAAAATGACTTCTACGTTGATGCCAATCTGAAAATAATCGTGAAAATTTGAAAAAAAGATGAATTGTAACGATGATGCAAATAGGTTTCAAAATGTCAATCTGATAAATCTGAAAATAATCGTTAAAATCTGGTAGAGTTTTTTAAGGAATTAAATCAAAAAAAATAAGATCATTTAAACTCACTAGAGATATTTAAGGCAGTGATGCTAATCTGAAAATTTTTTATATCCCTAAAAACGTGTTAATCTAATATTAATTTTTAATTAAAATCCCTTAAAACGTGCTAGTGTACAGTTTCAAAACGTGCTAACTACATTTAATGTAATTAATAAAGTATCTCATTTTCCATTATTAGTTTTTCCGTGTGTTAATTAGGTATATTGATTATCCATTGTTAGTTTATCCCTTTTTTTTTATCAATTGTTAATAACAACCCTTTTTAATAAATTATAATTAACATTATATTTATTAATAAAATGCTATAGATTGAGATATTAAATGTTATACACTGAAATTCAGACTCTAATGCTATAACTTGAGAATATTACTATATAAAATGCTATATACCTAATTTACACTTACTAGTATCATCGTACTTGAAGAATAATCCAAAGATTATAATGTCAAAATAATGACAAATTGAAGCTACCATACTTTGCTTTCTCATTTTTCTGTTCAAAGATGACTTAACAATAATTGCATTCCAATTTAGTCTCATAAGATAAATTTGAGAAGAATAATATGTAGGCAAATTTACTCTATATCTTATTAAGGTAGAGAAATTATTCATACTAAATTTCAATTCAAATAAAATATTTTCAAACAAATATGAAAGAAATATAGTATATAAAAAATCATAATGTCAACAAATGGTTCAATTGAATAACTGAATATAATTATGCAAGATGTGATATTTAAAATTTAAAAAAAAATCATATTTATTAGTAACTAACTTAAATTTTGAGTCATCATAACATCAAGGACTTATTTAAACAAGGGAGATTGACATATTAAATTCAATCTTTCTAGCATGTATTGCTGTTAAATTGAGAATTGATTCAGACTAATGTCGAATAATCGATTACAAAAGTATTATATTTTGACTAGAGTTAAATAGAGAAATATTAGTAGAGAAAGAGGGACATTCATATGATATTCATCTTAGCAGAGAAAGAAGGACATTCATATGATATTCATCGACTTTGAAAAGGCTTACATCAAAGTCTCAACATTAGCTCTCTGAAATGCATGGAGGCTAGAGGTGTAGATATCACTTACATTACGGAGATAAATGACATGCATGATGGAGTCAAACCTCGATTAGAATTATGAGAGGAAACTCAAAGCACTTAATAGTTGAGATAAGGTTGCACAATTGGGATCAATTCTTAGCCCATTTTTGTTTGTCATGGTGATGGATGATTGACGTTGCATATATAAGATAAGGCGATTTAATGTATGTTGTTTGCGGATGACATAATACTAATTGATGAGACTTACAAATGAATCAGTGGTAGGCTGGAGGTACTTAGAAAAACTTTGGAGTCTTAAAAGTTTAGGTTGAGTAGGATCAAATCACTTGAAGTGCAAATTTAGTAATGCAGTGAATGAAAAAGGCATGGATGTGACACTTAGACACAACTTATTCCTAAGAAATGTATTTCAAGTAATTAATGTATGTAATTCAGGAAAGTGGAGACATCGATGATGATATCGCTATGATGTCCATATGAAGAACAGTAAGCAAATATCACCTCAAGACTCGTTGATATTTGAAGAAGTTAACTACTCTGAAGATTGTGATGTATCCAATGGTACCTGAAGGGAAAATATACTCTGACACCAAATGATCTCTCTCTAGTAGCTTTGTTGGTTAAGCACTTGGATGTTCTTCAGTTTTATAAACACATTGACACCTATAAACACATTGACAGCTGAGCTTGCAAGCTTCAATATTCATAGGGTGTCGACTTGCTTGTTGTGTTAAGAAAGGGGTACAAACACAAAGGAATTTTTGCTGAAAAGTAGAAAACAGTTAGAAGGATCTATTCAAGGGAAATCAAATATCACAAGGTCAATCCAGATCTCGAGAACACATCATGATTATGAAGTCCATTTATTTAATTTTTTTTTTGGACGTACATATTAAGTTTATGAAGGTTGCAAAGCATTTTACATGAATAATATAGGGCTGGGGTAGTTATCTAAGATAACATTCTTGTGTTGCACTAGCCAGCACTTCAATAAACCTAAGGACATAAATATGTAATGATCTTCATTTCTGTCACGACCCAAATCGGGGACGCGACTGGCACCCACAATTTCCCTCCTATGTGAGCGAACCAACCAATCTAACCCTTATCATTTTAACATATATCAACAGAAAATAATGCGGAAGACTTAAACTCATTAAATAAAACAAATCAACATCTATTAATTCCCCAAAATCTGGAAGTCATCATCACAAGAACATCTATCTCAAATTA
>NC_028639.1:17706354-17720365 GCF_001406875.1 Solanum pennellii
AAGTTCAGAGAGTCGATTTCAGTACCCAAATTTCAGAATTCTAAGTGTTTTGGAACGAGACCCCCTCGACGGCCCGTCATGCCCATGACGGTCCGTCGTGGGTTCCGTCGACTCAGACAGTTCTTCCAGAAATAAAATCTGCTGCTTAAAACGACTAAACAGGTCGTTACACCCTATCAGCCCCACCAACCCCCCAAAAAAATTAATTTTGCTTTTTAAAAATACTATCAACTTCAAATTTTTATTTTTTCACTCCTACCCCCTCCTCCTGTCTCCCCTCACTACCCCCACCCCCACCACACCACCCAAAAAAAAAATTGTTTTTAAAAAATATTTTTCAATTTCATAAATTATTTTCTACTCTAGAAAAAAATAAAAGATGTTCCTCAAAAATATTTTTCACTCATAAATCAAACACTAAAAATCATTTCCGAAAAATATTTTCTACTCACCAACCAAACATGAGAAAATAAATTCAAAATATACTTGTTTTCCAAGAAAACATTTTCTAGGAAAACATTTTCCATAGAAAACATTTTCCATCATAGCAAACACACCCCTAGAGGTGACATTTTCCTTTTTTGGGTTGATGTTTCATCGAAGAGGGGTTTTGGCTCCATCTACATCAAAACAAATATGCAAAAGCGAATCGGAATTCTATTTTGAGATTTTCCTATATTTTTGTTTCCAATAATTACCCCAAGTCATTTTATTCCAAACAATGATAAAGTAATCCAACATAAACAATGAAATTTCCCCCTCTTATGAAGGAGGTCCAAACATTGAATAGTATTTTCTAAAAAAAAAAAATAAACGATGATTTATAGAGATTCTATTTTTAATAATATTATGACATAATTTGGGTAAATGGGTCTCTACACATTATTCTAAAAGGAAAATAAACTAAAATTAAAGAAAATCTAATTCCACAAAGCAAAAAGGTATTAAAATATAAGTACATACTATTCCACAAGGAAAAGGTTATAAAATTTATAGGATTTTTTTAAACCTAAAACCTTATTCCAAAAGGAAAATGTATTAAAATATAAGGAAATCTTCTTCCACAAGGAAAATGTATTAAAATTTAAAAAAATTATTCAATTTTAATTGAAACAAAATTTTTTATTGGAGGTGAGATTCAAACTTGGGTCACTCAAGACAAAATGACAGTAGCTACTAAACATTTATTTTAAACTTACGCATGTTTATTTACTTAAAAACTTCAAGAAGGCAAAATAGTAAGAGAAAAATGGAAATGCTCATGCGAAAAATCGAACTAGGGCAGCAAGTGGGCTTGTGACAGCTCTAGTCATCTCCATTGCGAGTTACTTTGTTATTTCAAGGTGTCCAAAATACCATATATATCAATATAAGTCAAAATGTTATGTGTATAAGTCAAAATGTTATGTGTATATATCGTATAATTTTTCGACACCCAAGGGACAAGGTGGCTCCGCCCCTGCTCTTTAATCATCCTAAGAGTCTACAAGAGGTGAAGAAAGCTAGGACTTCTACGAGATTTCAATTTTAAGCATTTGGAATTTTCAATAACCCCAATCGAGAAACCATGAAGAAGTTTTCTTGATAGCTTTTCTATAAAAGGTCATTTAAATGTTCCATTTTATTCTTGAACTTTTAATGGTGTAGAGTAGATAACCAGTGTGGTAGTACTTTAGTTTCATGTGCATATGAGAGATGAGATAAATTCTAGAATTACAATGAAACACTTCTCAAAATATATGTGGAAGTGCAACGATAGTACCAAATGAGTGTCATAACAAGGGGGTCAAATCGGGGAACAATTCATTCTTTCTGGAAAAGGAAAACAAAGGCAATAAATATATTTAGGTAAATCTTAATTCTATTTAGCAGAACAACAAAATAATACTCAATCTAAAATGTCAAAGTAAGAAGAATAAGCTTGAAAAGCTTTAGAAGAGCGTTTTCACGAATATTAGGGTCATAGAGAACAAACACAAATTGTTCAACATATCACATTTTGTGATCCTTATTCAGGGGTGCTCCGGCACTGCAAGACAATGACGACATACCACCTTCTCCTCCGAAGCTGCCAACACCGACGGAGAAAGATCGAGGTAAGTTTGTCATTCTAAAGCCTCAATTGAATGTTATTATCTTTTTTGTCCTTTCACTTTCCCAACTTTAGTTTCTCTCCTTTTTCTTTTTCCCTGAACGGAAAAAGACAAAATTCATCATTGAATTATTTTGATAAATGTAATTCACCATTTTATTCAAAATTGTGGCACCATCAATGAACAAAACATGTGTTAATGCCAACTAGGAACATTTCATAGTTATTTGCAAGATTGATTTGGTCTTTAGATTTTTCGAAATAAAACCTAATTAAAATAATAACAGTTTTCATATTATTTTTCTATTAATTGTGATTAGATTTGATCTTTGATCTATTATAAAGAAACTACACTTTTTAATAATGGAATTTGTTAATAATCAACGAAGAGAATCATTAATGAAATTTTTAAGTTATTTTCTAATGTAATTGAAGACAAAAAGGGAAGATTTGCGAGATTGTGTTGAATCATGAATGATATATTCTTTTTTTTTAGATTGACTTGGAGTTTAATTTCTTTGCCATAAAATCTAATTAAAATGATAGTTTTCCTATTGTTTTCTATGAAACAGATTAGATTTGACATAATCAATGAGGGCAATCATAATAAAATTTACTAGTCATTTTCTAATGTAATTTGTACATATCATCATATCAACAGTAGCCCTACCCATGCTTGGACTCATGCACTTAAAACAAATTTGCTCGAAAATGCTCTAGAGTATCTAACATGTTTCTTAATGTTCTTTTCAATATAAAAGTCGAAAACATTATTCTTGCTTTAGACCAATGCACTTATGAACAAGAAATGTCGATACATAAAGCCTCTTCAAATTAATACTCGATTATTAATAAACTCTGTAAGATAATATTTTTCTCCGGTCCCGACTTCGGTCAGTGATCCATGTATAAATATATGGTCCCACTAATATTATAAATTACTAATTCTTTAAATATCTAAGACAATTTAGTGAAATATATTCTAGTGTTTATTTTGTTTTTTTAAAAAAAATTTAAATCCAGTGAAGCTCATCTCTAACTATTCTTACAACATCCAAAAGTTCTGGTGTTTTCTTCTCAAACTGCACCAAAAATTGTGAAAAGTTCTAGACATAATGAGTGTGTCCTTATGTGTAACTGGTTCCAAAAGGTATTGTGCTTCCTTACATGCACCTGGTTTTATTTCGAAAAAAACTAAAGACCAAATCAATCGTGAAAAATACTATGAAATGCTCCTAGATGGCATTAACACGTGAATGGCATGCTTTAGTCATTGATGGTGCCGCGGTTTTAAATAAAACGGTAAATTTTATTTATCAAAATAATCCAAGGTGAATTTTGTCTTTGTGCAGTTAGGTAACAAAAGAAAAATAAGAAAAAATCAAGTAGGGTAAGCGAAAGGACGAACAAGATAAAAACATTCAATTGAGGCTTTAGAATGACAAACTTACCTCAATCTTTCTCCATTGGTGTCAACAGCTTCAAAGGAGGAGGTGGTATGTCATCATTTTCTTTCAGCGCCGGAGCACCACCCAATAAGGATCACAAAATGCAATATGCTGAACAACTTGAGTTTGTTCTCTGCAATCCTAATCATCGTGAAAACGCTCTTCTATAGATTTTCAAGGTTTTTATTCTTCTCACTTATGATGTTTACTTAAACATTTTGGATTGAGTATCATTTTGTTATTCTGTTAAATAGAATAAGATTTACCTAAAATATACTTACGACCTTTGCTTTCCCCTTTTCTAGAAGAAGGAACTTCACCCGAATTTGACCGCCTTGTTGTGACACTCATTTGTTACTATCGTTGCACTCCTACAGGTACTTTGAGTAGTGTTCCATTGTAATCTAGAGTTTACCTCTTCTCTCAGATGCATGTGAAGCTAAAGGACCACTCCACACATTTCTCAAGTAATAATGAATAACCTATGCTTCACACCGCACCATTAAAAGATTGGAATAAAAGAAAGAATTTGAGTGACCTTTTACAACAAAGTTTCAATTGGTGTTACGGAGGAACTCAGATGGTTAAAATTCAAAAATATTTTCATAAGTCCTAGTTTTTTTTCCATATCTTTTAGAGTCTTAGGATGATAAAAGAGGTTTGTGAAACTTCAGGCTGGGAAGGGTGTGGGAGCTATTCCTACACTGGCCCATAGGTTGAAGGTCACGTCCCTCGTTGTAAATTTATACTCAACTCATTGCAAAGTTTTTTAATCAATAATTGAAACTAATCAATTTATGTCATTTCATTGTATATGTTTGGTTGCTTTATCTAAGATGGAAAAAAGGGAATAAAATGATTTGGATAAAAGTTGGAATCAAATATACAAGGAATGTCCAAAATAGAATCTCGATGTGCTTTTTTGTAGTTGGTGTATGTAAATGAAGCAAATGTAGCCTACTTTTCGAGGAGATATTAACCCCGACAGAGAATTATTGCCACTAAGAGGAGAAATATTATGTCATTTAAATTTAATCTCAACTTAGTTGTTTTTGTGCCTTAACCCAGCATAAAAATTACTATTAATAGGTGCTTGTATGTTTTATCAGAACCAAGATGATTGTTTCAGTTAAAATAGCTCTCTACGATGATGAGATTCTGGACTTCTATCATTCTTCCCTTCCCAAATTTATTTTTAATGAGACGACCCAAATATGAGATTATTCTTCATGTAAAACAAATTCAAATTTCAAACAGCGACCTCTCACTCACACACGTGCATTACTTTTTTCTACAAGGTAAAATATTATATGTGGAAGCACTAATCTGAAGTGTCAAAATTAAAATTGTGCAATGTCCAACATGGACTCTATTACATAGATAAGCTTGTGCCAGAAAAGCTAGCAAAAATTACATGTGCTTAAAAGTGACATTCTTAGGACAAGCACAAAATTTAATTTCAAGAGAACTTTCAATAAATTACCAAAAAAATCACAGTGAAAATTTTGTTTTAGGAATACCTTTTAATCATTTCATTCAACAATTAGAGAATATCATGTTAAAAACATTACCAGAGGAAAAAAGTTTTGCCTCTACAAATCAACAAGCATACATAATGACTACTCAGACATCACTTAGATTGCAGCGAAAGTCACCAACCAGTTATGACTTGAGTTTTGATGCAAAGTATACAAGCATAACTAGCTTTAAATGAAAAAAGGTTCGATAAATAACAGTTAAAACCCCTTGTACACTAAGGTTGAGGCTGTAAATTAGAAGCACTTACTCAAAGCCAATAGGCCTGCGAGATTCAACTCTTTGATTCCACATAATAACATTTTCAAGTTATAATAGAAATCCAGAGGAATAGATATAGAGAATTCGTATAGCCAACCTAACTAATTGGGACTAAGGCATAGTTGATTGATATATTGGTACTCTATATCCAGAAAGGATAAGGAAAATAGTGTTTTCATAAGAGCATTTGCCAGAACAAACTTAAATAGTAAAAAAGAAACTGACCACCCAGACATCATTCACATCAAAGCCACAATCCAAATATGCAGCCCCCATTATAGACTCCATAACGTCTGCAAGAACCTTTGGTTCTTTTGTCGTTCCTCCGTAGAACTCAATCTTCTCCTCCTGTTGCAGTGTGTCACGAACTCCTTCACTTACGTCAAATTCAAAGTCTCTTCCATTACAATGCCACATAGGAACTATTGTAATCAGTTTGACAATCTAGTGCCAATGAAATGCGCAATTACGCCTATTACCAAAGGAAAATTAAGTGTCATATGCAATGGCTAACTGGAATCTTCACTATTTGAAACAAGTACTTAGATGTTCTAGGACTCCCAAAAAAAGAAACAAAATGGACATACATATGGGATAAGATGCAACTGCCGAACTAGACTAGCCATACCAAAGAAACTTTTTCGATTAATACATTTCGTAATTTTTGGGAACTTGCTTATATGAGCAATTCATACAGTAATTGCAAGGAGTTCTCCGAAGTTCATATTTTATGCTTTGCTTACTTCTCTATAGCTAGTTACTCCGTAAAGTGGAGGAGTCTATTGAAATTTAGTGGTCAAAGTATACTTTGAGCATTCATGTAGTTATATATACATTTTTAAAGACCTTAAAGAGTAAAAGGGATTACCCTCTATTTCAAAAGGTTAAATTGTCATTTCCCTTCCTTCACGTAATTAATATTTGAAGAAATACACAAAATTACCCTCCCAAACGTATCCAGAAAAACTTATTACATGCTTTAACTTTATGGGCATTCCTTTACAACCTATTCTCGAGGGGTCATTTATCCTTTTTATCCATTTTTTGAACATTAACATACGAGGCAGAGGTCAATATCTGACCGGTGCCATCACTAGGTGGATTTGTCTTAATTTTTATTGAAATATTTACTTGTATACACTCTATATTATATGCTTATATAGATACTTTGATAGTTACTCCCAACATCCCGAAATACTCGTCACTGTCCACTTCTTTATTGTGAAATATATGAACTTTGACCAACAATTGAAAGATATGTCTTCACCACATTGATATAAGTTGAATTGCAACTTATAGTATTGTATGTATATCTTATGAATATCTAAATTTCAATTTCAAAAAATTAAATTATTCCAATCCAATTTAGCTCCAAATATAAGTCAAATTGACTGTCGAAACCCCAAAAGCCACAACTACTTTGGGACGGAAGGAGAAAATACAACAATGTGAAGTAGATGCATATAAGTTAAATACTAGTCTGTACCTTTTCATCGAGTATTGCCGCATCATGGATGAGGCACTTGTAGAGGCCGTGCTGAGGACAGCAACTCTAACAAGTTTTTCCGTACTTACATCTGCAGCAGAGAGGTATGTTAGCTTGCGATAGTCAATGTCAGGGTAAGTCACGAAGAAATAACTAGAAATAGCTAAGTTGAGAGCTGGTAATTAGAAGCTGAATCAGGACAACAAGAGTGAGTAAGAGCTTTTCTAGGAGCTTCCAGCTGTTAAATCAGTACTTCAATAACTCTCCCATTGCCCTTAGTGGTATCGCCATGTTTGTAATTTCTTCCTTCGGCGACAGCAACACAACTTATTTCCGTCGGTCACCACCGCGCAATTCTCTGAAGGAGCTCGCGCACACAGAGACTGCTTTCCTGGAAAAAAAAAACTGACCTGTATCAGAGAAAAGTGCAACAACAAATTCACAAACAACTGCACATTCTACACCATAGACATAGAGCTGTCATTTGCACAAAAAAGGGAGAAACTTCATTGAGGCGGTTGATTATAAGACGGTATGGGCAATCAAAATCCAGCTATACATGTCAAACCATGTGATTGAATTTTGGCCGCACCCAACTTTGGTTTTTCTATGTGGTATTGCAAGAGAACAAACAAATTATGGAACCAGTAGTTTAAAAATGCATAATGTGTGTTACTGTTTCTTCCTATGAGTGGGTGGTTCGAATTTTTGCTTGTTAGTTCCCTCGCTGAGGAGCATAGATGTTGAGGGCTTCTTTTCAGGCCAGGATGAGACAATCAGAGTGCCAAGCTTTTGGGAATAATGGCTTTTGTAGCTAAAGTCTGCAAAGCTTATGAGCAAACTGGCAGTTGATATAGGCAACTAGCATCGATGGACGAGAATCATATGTAATGTAAGGAGAAAGTACGGAGAGAAGCTTGTTTAGTTGTAGTGCTTATATATGTGTGCACGTTGAAAATGACAATTCGATATACTTTTTCAGCTGTCATGGATAGTAGTTTTTCAGCCAACATTTCCGAGACCGTGGCTGTTAGCGTACCACTGTTATGTGTGAGTCAAGCTCAAAACGGCACCTGTGAGCAAAATAACAACAAAAACAAGTCATGGTATATTCATATGTCATCAGCTACATTGTAATAACTGGCCATGAAATGAGAAAAATGGTTCTTGATGTTTCATTGTATAGATCCGCGTAAAATAACCAATGTTTCTGATATTGAGGTCAAACGAAATGAAGTAGACAGAGGAGAAGTCATGGGAAAAGTGGTTATATTTGGGTGAGAAATAAAATCAAATTCATGAAGAAAAACAAATTAAACAAGTAACTGATTGACCTCTGTATTACGTAGATATTGAAGTTGATTAAAATGGCAAAAGTAAGGGTGATTTGCAGATACTATCAATTTTAAAGTAGAATCCTGCCATTCTTTTAACTCACTGTAGATGACAGTGAAGGAATGGCCGGGATATATATTGTTTCATCTTCAATAGATGCTAGATTGAGGTAGATGAGCTTCTTAAATTTCGCTCATTTGGTCAGAGTGGTCAAATTGGCTCTCCTGCCTGTGTATCCCATGCCCGGTGCCGTGTTGGGAATTAAACACACAACACACACAAATAATCTAGAGAAAAGAGAAACGGAACACAAACGGGACACACAAGAATTTAACGTGGTTCGGTTTCCCTACTCCACGACTGTAACAGGAGGATTTTATTTCACTTGTGCTACTCTGGAATTACAAATACAAGGATCATATTTATAGGAAAGCCAAATGGTTAACCTAGGGTTTCAGTAATGGGTCGGGCCGGCTCACAAGCCTCCACAAAGCCCAACAATCTCCCACTTGGAGGCTTGAAGAATTTCAACTGTCATCCACTTAGAACACTTGTATGTCTAGTAATCTTTTTCAACTCTCTCCTGCTACAGCGGCCTTCTCATCAGTCAACTGAAAGGCCCGTTGAAGCTCCCCGAAGCTTCAACACATCAGTCACGGCTGAAACTGCCCTTGACTCGTCCTCGGTCCCTACCGGCTCCCACTTGAGACACGAACTGCCGGATCCTAGAACTCCCTGAGAACAAACACTCTCCATACTCAGCAAGAAATTTTCTGGAGACGTATCAACAGCTGGAATACTGGTTCTCTTGACCCACTGTCTTCTAGGAGCCTTGGCTGAAGCACGGCCGGTGCTCCCACTGCCACAAACGCCTCTGACTGGTCTTCCTGAACCTTTCCTTGCTCGTTCATCCTGAATCTGACCTGTGGCTCTGGGTTTCTTTCTTGCAAAGACAACCTTCTTCTGCCCACGAGATTCTGTGAACCGGACTTTGTTTTTCTTCTGAACTGGGACGGTCACTCCCTCAGACGGTAATCCGACAATATACAACGATCCTCTTTTTGTTCCACGAGCCATGACAAGATTGCCCCTCACGACCTTCCACTGCCCATTTCCGAACTTCACATGATGTCCCTGTTCATCCAACTGCCTAACAGAAATCAAACTTTTCGTCAAGCTTGGAACAACTCTGACATCCTTCAAGGTCCAGAAACCGACTGGCGTCTTCAGCACCATGTCACCCATGCCCGTAACATCAAGAGCTCTATCGTCTGCAAGCCTTACCTTTCCAAAGTCTCCAATAACCAGATTCTGCAATGCTTCACTGCTGTGGGTAGCGTGAAAAGAAGCACCAGAATCCATGACCCAGGAATCCACATTGCTCTCCGCGCAACAGATAAACAAATCCTCGTTGACGCTGTCTTCTGCAATGTTGACTTGTTTGTCTTTCTGGCATTGATTCCTGAAATGCCCCACCTCCTTGCAGTTCCAACATGTTACACCTGAGCCATCCCGAGCCTTTGACTGACTCCTTCTTCGGTTCCTGCTCCCACTACCTCTGTTATTTCCTCTGCCTCTGACGACGTTTAGCATATCACCTGATGATTCTCCAGAACTCCTTCTTCTGACATCCTCGCCAAGAACGAGATCACGAATCTTCTCAAAGGTGAATCCATTAGGTCCCACTGAACTGGCAACTGCTGTAACCGTTCCGGACCAACTGTCAGGCAATGATGATAACAGTAGTAAAGCTTGAACTTCATCATCGAACTTAATGCCAACTGACAAAAGTCTGGCTAAGATCGAATTCAATGAGTTGATGTGCTCGGTAACTGAACTGCCTTCCTTCATCTTTGTGTTCACCAACTCTCTAATCAGAAAAATTTTGTTTGCTGCAGATGGCTTCTCGTACATGTTAGACAAGGCTTCCAAGATGCCTTTCGCTGTCTTCTCCTTAAGAATGTTGAACGCAACATTCTTGGTCAACGAGAGTCGGATAACTGACATAGCTTTCCGATCCAAAACTGCCCACTCTGCATCAGACAATTTTCCTTGCTTGTCACCCAACACTACGTCCAAATCTTTCTGAACCAGCAAATCTTCAATCTGCATCTTCCACCAACTGAAATCTGTACCATCGAACTTCTCAATTCGGAACTTCCCATCTTCTGTCATCTCAAAGGACTAAATGAGATACTCGGTACAACTAATTTCAGATCTTGGTAATTTCGTCAGAAATATTGCACCACAAAAAAAATCGCACACACCTTCGGCAATTCCCTTAACGGCGTCTTGCACGGCTGTAGCTTGCGAACGGCGGCGGCACACTCCTTCCTGCACACAGTTCTTCACACAAGAACCCTAGGTGACAATTTCTCACAATTTGTGTTACAGTGTTGTTGAAACCTCGCTCTGATACCAATTGTTGGGAATTAAACACACAACACACACAAATAATCTAGAGAAAAGAGAAACGGAACACAAACGGGACACACAAGAATTTAACGTGGTTCGGTTTCCCTACTCCACGACTGTAACAGGAGGATTTTTATTTCACTTGTGCTGCTTTAGAATTACAAATACAAGGATCATATTTATAGGAAAACCAAATAGTTAACCTAGGGTTTCAGTAATGGGTCGGGCCGGCTCACAAGCCTCCACAAAGCCCAACATGCCGTTGATCAGTCATCAATTCCTTTATTTCAATGTATAAGCCAGAATTGTTCGTTCTCCTTTAACCAGAAAAATGGCACGAAAAATGTCACAAACATATTTTTTTTATATATAAGTAGTTGTAGCTGAAGCATGATGCATCACAAATGTGGAAAAGTTAGCTCGCACCAATTCATTAACACAGTTGCTTGCACATATAGAGGGTTAATTAAAATTGTTCAAGTGCATCTTGTTGTCAATAAACAGTTCATTGACAAGTAATCCCGGAGAAGAAAAAAAGGGGAAAAGCTGTAATCATACCACGGCAATACTCAATTGACACAGTCCAACTCAAATGGAAGACTAAACACACAAATAAAACAGCAAATCGATTGAAAAGGGGCAAAATAAGAAGATTTTTCAGGCGTAACTCACACAGACAAACAGATCCGACACTGAATGCCGATGCAGCAGCAAAATTGAAACACACAGAAGAAATCTAAATCAAACCAGCAAAAGGACTCAGAGTAAACAAATTTAACAATGGAAGAAGATACATACCGGAGCACCGCCAAATAAATCCGATTAAACCCAGGTAGAATGCTGTTTTGTTTGTAGGAGTGTACCCAATTTGGGACAGTTGTGTACATGTGAAGAAGTTGCAAAGCTCCGCCTATGAGCTAATCAACAACACAAGGCATGAAAAGACGAATATACCCTTCTATTTGTTCTTCTTTATTGGGATATATTCGTCTTTTCATAATTCGCGGTTGTTCATACAAGCATTTTTTTAGGGTGATGTTTCGTGGCTTTTTTAGATTTACATCTTTTATAAGTTGAAACTTGACATTTTCTAAGTGATTGATTTACTAAGATAAAATTATTCATCCTCAAATAATTTAAGTGAAAAATGGTAAACATAATGACAAATTTGTTTTTATCAAAGCTAGTTAAAAGGCCATAAAAAATAATATTCATCGTGTAATTATTTACCTTACCCAACTAATTCAAGGGAATAATTGAAAATTTTAAAAAAAGTTTTAATCCAAACACAAGATGAGTTGGGAAATAATGAACAAACTTTGGATAAAAATAAATCGTGTTGCACTATTAATTCTTGCGTTATTAATTCCATAATTACTAATCCCTCCATTATTAATTATTTTATACCAAACGATTCCATAATTACTAATCCCTCCATTATTAATCTTTATACCAAACGACCCTGGAGAGTTTTGTTTTGGAGATTTGAACTCGTGTATATAGAGATGAATTTGGTAGAAGGCGTAGGGCAGGGTTGCTCACCGTTTAGGAGTTTTGGGAGTTGTGTCGTGTATGATACAAAAAATGATGTGTATAACCATCTTGTAGAGAATGGAAATGCTTAGGTTGTTTCGACTACTACTAATATAAAAATTATGGACTCACCTTTGAGAAATAAAATCAACAGAATATCTGAACCTTGATTTAGCATATGGGAAAAGAAATTCCAGTCATAAAAGCAAAACTAGAATGTAAAAATTGCTAAAGTCTATTTGAATTTGGAATGAGATCACCTACGAAAACTCAAAGTGTTATTAGTCAAGAAAATTTTGTAGATTATAAAAAAATATCAGTTTCAATCTGCCTGTAAGATAATTTTTTCTTTATTTTGTAACATATATACTTGTAGTTAAGAACTAATCAGTAGGTATGGAAGATGAGATGTTCCTCAATATTGGTGTGTTGAAAATATGGTAACCACTATATTGACGTAAGTATAAAATTGTATGCTTGTGTTAATATAGGACAAGTTTACTTTCTTTGAAATTGATTTTTTAAACTAAGATGTATTTGCTGCGTTATTTTGGTCCTTTCTTGGAAATAAAGCTATTAAAACAGGCGGGTGACGCTAATCCTCTGTTATGTATATGTTATCATGTCTTTGCTCAAATAGCTCCGTATATAGACAACGTATCTGTTGAATCCATCTCATATTTTGGTCAACTTTTGCTATTCAAATGTTACAAGTAATTGTTAAAAAGGAATAGTAATTAGAGTTGAAAATAAAGGATTTGGTGGTTGGCAAATTGATAAAATTTGCAACCTTTTTTTGAGTTTGTTATATTTAGCTATGTCATTAGTGATAGGCATGATTTTCTCCTTCTATAAATAAAGCATTCTTGTTCAGTTGTAGAATACACCAAGTAAGATAGAAAATTCATTTTGAGAGCAAATGAGGTATTCCATAGATTATACGAGAAAAATAGTCTGGAGAAAAAAATAGAGTGTGAGTGATATTTTAATGAGGTGGAAACCATAGATTGTTGTTCCTTTTGAGTGTGTAGTAGTCATTTTGAGTATTCGTGATTACACAGTGTAAAATTCCTTACTATAGTGATATCAGTTGCTCCTCTTGGTCCGTGGTTTTTCCCTTATTTAGAAGGGTTTCCACGTAAAATTTTTGGTATCCTTATTTTTCCATTTTATTTCCATTGCTTTTACCATATATATTTTTGTGTTTGTTATCATAACTAAGGTTTTATCTGAGTATGCTCCGTGGTTGCAGCACAGTTTGAACTTTCACATCAGAAAAGATTTACTTTGATTTGCGATAACAATTTTTTTGGCGATAACGATGGAAGCCAACACAAGTAGAATTGTTACTTTGAATGGTGTTAATTATGCAATTTGGAAGGGGAAAATGAAAGATCTGCTTTATGTTAAAAAAATTTATAAACCAGTATTTACCACTGTAAGGGGTTTATGGATTCATTAGGCAATGGGTCGACAATAATGTGTTGAACCATATTTCTAGGAAGACTGATACGCTCAAACTTACTTCTCAAATAAGAAGTAAAGCGGTCGTGTCAAGTAAATAACCCAACTAGTGAGGTTGGGATCGTTCCCACGAGGAAAATAGTTTAGACTTAACTTCAATCTATTATTCCTATTGTTCAGTCAATTACTTCCTTGTAAAGCAAAAATGATAAAAGGGGGATTTTCTATTTATAAATAAACGAAAATAACTAGCGAAATTGAAAGAGACAACTAACAGATTCAAATGTTGGAGTTTAATCAATTAATGAAAGTAACTAGGCTTTACGTGTTCCCCACAGGTTCATAACTTGATAATTCTAACTATAACAATTCTTTCCTAGTATCTTGCATGCAAAGTGATAAGTTATGTATTTCTAAATCCTTGGTCCGGCATCTAGAAAA
>NC_028639.1:17722760-17730511 GCF_001406875.1 Solanum pennellii
TTTAGGTATACTTTAGTGACTTTTTGCCCTCCTTGACATATCGGCTAAACATACCATTTTCTATCATTTTATTTCGCCCAGTTTCTCATATTCTTTCACCTTGCTATTTTCCCTTTTTTCTTCATTTGTGTTAGTGACTCTCTTCTTTTCTTGCTTGTATTTCTTGTATATTTTTTTTCTTTCTTTACTTTTCTTTCAACTAATTCTTGAGTCACTTTACTTTTGTTCTTTCTCTCTCTTTGTCCTTTCAACCCCATTTTCCAGAGCAGTCCTCATAATAGCCACCCTCAACTCATGGCTTTGCCATGAGTCAAAGTACACAATACCCAAAGTTGGGTCAGGGCCATAAAAAGGTTGTTTACTGCATTAGCCACCCTCAACTTATGCTTTTGGCATAAGCTGAGGTGCACATGTCCAAGGAGGGACCAGGGCCAACACATTATTCCCGAAAAGATCAGTTGGGGTGAAAAAGAAAGGTCTAATTTAAGCTCAAATCATTTGGATCAAAGAAGGATAAATTTCATTTGGTTTTCCTTTATTTAGGCTAAAAATGGGCTATATTGAATAAGGGCCTATGATCCTTTCCTAATTGTCTATTACAGCTTACTTTTAGCAATCAAAAACCAGGCAAGTTCTAGCTCAGTACAAATAGTCGACTGTTCAAATCTTCCTCACACTCACTTGACATCTCATTACTCTACCAGATTATCAGACACCTAGTTTGGATTTTAGACTTAGGGTCATGCAGTGGTGTACCTCTATGTCATGCTTCGAGCCACACATTTAGCAATTACAATGCCTAGTCATGCATCATTTTCCATTTTATCAGGATATCATTTTAGCCATCATGCTCCAGAATTAAACTATGTACACAAGATATAGACATGCCGGTTCAACAGAAAAAATAATTAGTCTTTTGGGGAAAAAGAACACAGGCAAGAAAACCCCAAAAGAGGATAGTGAATTGGGCTACTCAGACTTCACCCTAGAACTCACTTTCCATTTACCCCACCCCCAACAAAAAGACATGCAATTGTCCCCAATGCATAAAAAAAAGTGTAAATACAAGAGTGGTAGGTGAAGCAAACCTGGGGCGCAAAGCGCCGACGATCAGCAAGCCGGTGGGTCCGGTTCCCCGGAACCCACTACCTCTGTAATCTGGACACCCTCAGTAGTGTCAGCATCAACAGCACTATCAGCAGTGCCTCCCGCTATCTCCACATTTCTTGAGCTAGATGCCCAGCAGCTAACTCTACTGCTCTCATCTGACGTGCCTCCTCATCAGCAAGCGAGGCTCTCCTCGCAGCCTCCATCTCATGGCGCTCCTTCTTCCGTGCTCGCGCCTCATCCTCCTCTCGACCCCTACGCCTCTTGGCATGCTCTCGAGGGGGAGGTGGTGGAATCTCCGAAGTGGCGAATAGGGCCGCCATCACTGTGTCTTCAGCAGGCTCTGCAGAAAGGGCCTCAGACTCAGGCACCCTAGCCTATAAGATCATATCAATGTCTGCTCAAAGACTGTCGACCGCAGCCTGAAGCGTCGACACATCCACCTGAGGGGATGGACGGGCTAGCACCCGCAACTCAAAAGCGTCCAAGCGCTGATGAACCTCAGCGATCTTTCGCTCTGTGTGCTGGACCATTCTCCGCTCCAAGCGCTCTTCTGCCTCAGCAATAGACCTCTGCATCCAAGGCTGGATGTGATGCAGAAGTGTAGCCATCTGTGCCTCTAATTTCTGGACCCTAGCAAGTGGGACTAGAGCGGGGAAAGGGGCTGAGCGAGAGGAGCTCGGGGCAGTGCTACTACCCGGGATAGACTCGACCGGGGTAGTGTCAGTGGAAGCCGCCTGCGTAGCCGTGCGGGCCTGTGCTACCGTCTCAGCCAGATTGTCACCAAGAGGAGGCAACTCTGGACGGGGCCCTCTGCGTGGAGCCAACTCATTGGCCTCATCCTTGATGAGGCCGATATCAACAGTGCCTAGTGGGGTCTTGAGCTGATCAACGTGCCATATAGGCACACCTGCAGACCTGCATAGAGAAAATATCATGCACGGGAAAGGGTAGGTAGTTGTGACCTTAAAAGCCCTCTCATGTATGACTGCCTGTAGAAGCCAGGCAAAATCCACCTCAAACCCGGCTATCATCGCCGCCATCAGTACTGCTCGATCCCATGTGACTATATTATCAGCAGTTGTGGGGGAAAGGCAGTGGCGGACAATCAACCACAAAAACTTCGCCGTGAAGGTCAGGTTGGCTTTCTTGATGGCTCCCTTTGGCTCGGTCACCCAGTCAGCACCCTCTCCATCAACGGACAAATGCAGGGCCATCCACCTCTTGGTGGTCTCTCTCAGCGATGGCTCACGCAGGAATTGACCATTTTTGACAATCTGCCATCGGTAGTCAAACTCGGCGGTGAGAGGGGTCCGGTTGGCATCAACATTCTCGCCGTATAGATACCGGCGGATGGCAGGCAGGGAGATATCAACCTGAATGCCATGTACTCGGACTTGCTCCAGTGGGGCCTGTTTGGCGGGGGCAGCCCGCCTATCGATCTGTGATCTAAGAGTCGCTACGTAGGAGGCGTAGAACTCTCGGACCATCTCTTCACTATAACGTCCCAACGGACGCGCTGTCTACTCCAGTCGATGTCTGGTGAAGAGATTGTGGATCTCTGGCATCGTCGGGAAACTTCTCGTAAGGACCCGCCGCTCCAATGTAAGTGTCCGAGTCATAACTCCTTGTTCATTCAGGAACTTTGCATCGGAATAGACTTGATACTGCCCGTCGACACACCACCGGTTGGGCTGGTCGGTAACCGGGGTGAGAGCACGAGCTGGTGAACCGGGTGTGGATTCTGAACTGTCAGCCTCATCAGACGAGGCAGACTCTGCAGCGGTGGCGGGTGCGGGAACCTCAGCAGATCCGGAGGCTTCCTCCGACCACGAAACTCCTAAGGAGCCAGACGCTCCTTCTTCATTAGTAGCTGACCCAGAAGGTGTGCCGGTCAGTGTGCGCTCCTCATCAGACTGGAGGCAGTGACTACGCCGGACGCCATCTTTTTGGGTGTGGCTCTGGCAGCACGTGCAGCTCGGGATGGGGTGGAAGTGTCTGGGGGCACGTACTCGGGGTCACGCTCATCATCAGAGCCAATGACCAGGCGGGCAGACGGGGCGACAGACTTCGATCGCCCGCGTGCGTAGACTCGATCTTGTTTTGGTGCCATAATAGATAGTACCAGTAAAGGATCAATATTAGTACTAGAAGGAGCAAACAAGACAAGCAAACCAACACAAAATAAATAAAAAAAGTTAAAATGTAATGACATTGCTATAGTAACAGTGGAACACAACGGACCAGGTGACGGCTCGTCTTGAGTACGACAGACCGTCATGGGGTCCGTCATGTCTTACTTAGACTATGTTTATATGAAGAACCCTGAAGGAGAGTCTCTGACAAGTATGACGGTATATGCAGGACGGACCGTCACAGGTACAACGGTCCGTCATAGGTGTCCATCAGAGGACACTTGAAAAAAATATGGAGACCCTTAGGAGAGGGGTCTCTGACCAGCATAACGGTCATGCAGGACGGACCGTCGAGGGTATGACGGTCCGTTGTAGTTGTCCGTAAGAGGAAACTTGGAAAAGGTATGGAGACCCTTAAGAGAGGGGTATCTGACCGTCATAACGGTTATGCAGGACGGACCGTCGTGGGTATGACGGTCCGTCGTAGTTGTCCATTGGAGGACACTTAGAAAAAGTGAGAGACCCTTAAGAACAGGGTCTCTGACAACCAGAAACGGTTGTGCAGGACGGACCGTCATGGGAACGACGGTCCATCGCATGTGTTCGTTGGTGGACACTTGGAGAAAATTGGACAGTGGGGTGTTAGGGCTGTTGGAACGGACCCAATGACGGTCCGTCGTGGGTACGACGGTCCGTCATCGGGGTCTCGTTCTGTAACTCAGTGACAGAACTGGGGATGCCCCATTCACCCCCTATGACCCAAATAGAATTGGTACTGTTTTAACTTACATTTGTCTAACCCAAATACCTAGTAAACTAGCAATGCTAAAGCACCTATTTCTAGAGTTTTAACACGGCAATTTCGAGAATTATCAAACAGAATTTTATTAAAGAAAGAACCTATCAAGAAGAACTAGGCTAATACTAGTTGATAAACAACAATTGCAATATAAATGAGTAGAAATTAGAGACACATACCCGAGAATTGGAGAAAAACAAGAGAGAAAGATACTTAGTGATCGAGTAGAGACCCAGCAGCAACTCCGACTAGTAGATAATGAATTTTAGGACTTTGGAGAATTTAGGGAAAATGATCGGTTGTAAGAGAGAGGTTATGGTCTTTGGAAGTTGAAAAGGGAGGGAAATGGGAAAAAGAGGGAAGGAAGGGGATGAAATGAAGGGGTGGGGGTTTTAAATGTTGAATTTTTTTAAAAAAACCCAGCCGGGTCGGGTCGGGTACGCTTCATTAATGACGCGACGAGTCCCCGACGACGGTCCGTCTCAGTTGTGACGGTTCGTTGTTGGTTCCGTCGCGTGTGCCCTAGTTTGAAAATAACAGAAAGACGTACCTG
The DNA here is from genome assembly GCF_001406875.1 of Solanum pennellii. NCBI lineage: Eukaryota > Viridiplantae > Streptophyta > Magnoliopsida > Solanales > Solanaceae > Solanum > Solanum pennellii. The sequence goes on from NC_028639.1 coordinate 17,727,355, forward strand.
GCACAACGGATTCGTGCGACGGTCCGTCGCTTGCATGACGGTCCGTCGGTGCATCTGTCAGTGACTGCTGCAGAGTGATTTTCTGCAGAATTTCCTGGTGATGTGCCTGCAAATTTAAAACCCATTAGTAGAAAATTCTACCATTTCTAGAAAGAAAAACTATAAGTATTGGGTTGCCTCCCAACAAGCGCCTGATTTAACGTCGCGGCACGACTGAGGATACTTGATTACTCAGCCTTCATCAAGATGGTATGCCTCTATCACTTCATTCACCGATGCAGTATGCCCAAAACAGAGTTTTATTCGTTCTCTATTCACCTTAAACCGCACTCCCTCCTTGGTTTTTAACTCAACTGCTCCATGAGGGAATACTTGGGTAAGCAAGTAAGGGCCAGTCCGTTTGGAATTGAGCTTGCCCGGAAGCCAATGCAACCTTGAAGTGTCTAAAAGCACCGAATCCCCAACCATAAACTCTCGTTTTCCACTTTTCAGTTCATTATCCTTCTTCATCTTTTCTTTGTGGGATATGGCAGATACCGATTGGAGCTCACCACTCTGCCTCATGGACCTACAAATGTTGAAGGTCGCTTCTTCATTATTCAACCAAAATTTCATCTGCCCCTTCTCCATATCAACTAAGGCTCTACCCGTAGCAAGGAATGGCCTCCCAAGAATAATAGGCACTTCAAAATCGACTTCACAATCAAGAATAACAAAATCTGCCGGAAATATGAACGACTCCACTTTTACTAGCACATCGTGGAATATCCCTATAGGCCTTTTCACTGTTCGATCAGCCATCAGTAGCCACATCGCAGTGGGCTTTGGGTCACCCAAACCCAACTTCTTGTAAATCGAGTGGGGCATGAGATTTATGCTTGCCCCCAGATCACATAATGCTTTCGCAAAATGTAATGACCCGACTGTACAAGGAATATTGAACGCACCCGGATCTTCTTTCTTTTGTGCGATAGATATTGTAGAAATAGCGCTACAATGCTGCATTCTATCATCATCCTCAAAAGTGACCGATCTTTTCTTTGTAACCAGATCTTTCATAAACTTGGCATAACCGGGCATTTGTTCTAGAGCTTCTACCAAAAGGACATTGATAGAAAGCTACTTCAACATTGTTATAAAACGCCGAGTAGTGATTGCCATACAGTGTGCATCATTTTTCGGATTTTGGACAGTGTTGCTAGGAAGAGTGCCCGGTCGCCGTGTGTTCACAGTCGCAGATAATTGGGCCATTTACAACTCGATCTGCTTAATCGATATTGCGTGTGTATCGACTTTTTGCCCAATACCCGCTAAATCACTCCTTAACTCTTTAATGTGCTCATCACTAGCATCGAACCTCCTCATCATTTTGTGCAACACATCCTCAACTCGCGCCATACTATCTCCACCATCCCTAGGAGTAACATCACGATTTTGAGGAGGGACATAGGGCCCATTCCTATCATTTTTGTTACCGTAGTTACTCATGTTGAAGTTGTTGTCGCGGTTGAAGTTTCCATCTCAGACATAATGACCCTCACGGTTATAGTTACCATAGTTCCGACCTTGGTTCCCTTGACCTTGGCGCCAATTCTCCTGATTAGAGCCTTGGGCACTCAGTCGGAAACCCCCCGTCTGCTCATTCACTGCATAGGAATTGTCCGCATAATAGCATTCATCATTAGGTGGTGGTGGTTTAGACAAGTAGTTAACTGCATTTACCTTTTCTGCACCCCCAGTGATATGTTTTAGTACCAACCCAAGCTCAGTTCTCATCTGAGCCATTTCTTCACGAATCTCATCTGTGGCTGGGTTGTGAGTGGACTGCACTGCGAAGGTATTTCTCCCGGTATCTGACTTCCTAGTACTCCAAGCTTTATTATTCCGGGAGATTTTCTCCAATTTTTCAGTAATCTCAGCATAAGGACACTCCCCATAAGATCCACCTGCTATAGTGTCCAACACTGCTTTATTATTATCATCCTGTCCCCGATAGAAGTTTTTCTTCAGTGACTCATCATCTATACGGTGATTTGGGACGCTTCTCAAAAACGAGGTGAATCTATCCCAAGAACTACTAAGACTCTCCTGGTAGTGCCACAAAGTTATTGACTCTGTCTTTGTGGTTTAGCTTCTTGGAGACCGGGTAGTAGCGTGCTAAGAAAATGTCCCTTAGTTGGTTCCAAGTGAAAATTGAGTTGTAAGGGAGATCAGTGAACCAAATAGCAGCCTCTCCCGTTAGTGAGAGAGGAAACACTCTTAGCCCTATTACATCCAAGTCTAAGTCAGGCCTCCCTACACAGCTTTTACACACTGCCCTTACCTTAGCTATATGGGCATGTGGATCCTCAGAAGGTAGCCCTGAAAACAAACCTCTGGCAGTGAGAATTTGCATCAGGCTACTAGTTACCACAAAAGTATGGCTTGGTGGTAGAGGGGGCAAGACAAGTGTCCCATCGGAGTCTGCTATATTGTCATAGCCTCTGTAGTATTCTTGGGGCCGTGGAGCGGGATTTTGCCCCCTCTGTTGGTGTTCACCCGGAGCATCGGGTAACAACTGACCATGAACATCTTCCGGAGCTGGGATGTTCTGGTTTGGATCATTATCATTAATTCCCAAGTTTCGATTCATGTTGCGTAGTTACGCTCTAATTCGTGATCGTAGGGAAACAAGGGTTCTCTTCCTCTCCGTGTATTTGGCATACAAGGAGGATGGTTCTGCAAGAATCAAAAACAATAAAACAAAGTAAAATCAAGAAAATATCAACTAAACTATAGTAATAAGTTTAAGTTAATCTAAAAGCTACTTTTCCCGGCAATGGCGCCAAAATTTAATACGCTCAAACTTACTTCTCAAATAAGAAGTAAAGCGGTCGTGTCAAGTAAATAACCCAACTAGTGAGGTTGGGATCGTTCCCACGAGGAAAATAGTTTAGACTTTACTTCAATCTATTATTACTATTGTTCAGTCAATTACTTCCTTGGAAAGCAAAAATGATAAAAGGGGAGTTTTCTATTTATAAATAAACGAAAATAACTAGCGAAACTGAAAGAGACAACTAACAGCTTCAAATGTTGGAGTTTAATCAATTATTGAAAGTAACTAGGCTTTACGTGTTCCCCACAGGTTCATAACTTGATAATTCTAACTATAACA
>NC_028639.1:17730666-17765067 GCF_001406875.1 Solanum pennellii
GTTTAGTTACCCATAGTCATAATCACAATATTCAAATATATGATATAAGAATTGATGCACTTACTTCGATGAGAAAGAGTAAAATCCAAAAGTTCACTTGATTAATCAGCAAAAGTCACCAACAATCAATTACAAAAGTCTCAAAATATTCAAGAATCTCAAAATAATCAATAATCGCTCAAAGAGTCTAAAAAAATAATCAAGAGTCTCACAATATTCAAGGGTCTAACCTCAAAAACGAGGTTTTTCGAACTATTTATAAAAAAATTAAAACCTAATTATATAAGTACTCTATTTGCTGGAAATCTGTCAAAACGCGGCTGGATCGACGGACCTCGCGACGGATCGTCGTGGTCACGACGGACCGTCATGGACTCCGTTGTCCCATACTTGTGCAATTTCTTCTGCTGCTCTCTTCATTACCCTCGACGGCAGGTATGACGGATCGTCACAGACACAACGGTCTGTCGAGGGTCTCCGTTCCAAAACACTTGAACTCTTGGAATATGGGTACTGGGACTACTTCTTTGATATTCATGACGAACCTGCAGGACGGACCGTCATGGCTACGACGGTCCGTCACGCACTCCGTAGACTCACACTTGGTCAGACTTCCCCATCTTCCTTCAGCAGCTGCACTACGATGCCACCTACGGACCGTCACGGGCACGACGAACCGTCACAAGCTCCGTAGGTGGTACTTTTCTGTATTTCTCGCTCAAAAACCTCCGCATTCATCTTTTAGACAGATTTCCTGCAAATAAAGAAAAACTTACATAAAAATTAGTACAAAAAGGCTTTTGGACACACTAAACTTAAGGAAAAAGTATTAATAATACCGTGAAACCACGGTATATCAAAGACACATGCTCGAACCCTATGGGAGCATCCTGAAAGTTTGTATGCTCGGAAGACTTGACAACAACAAAATGTTCATAATAAAGTAGATATTGAGTTTAAAGTATCATGATGGTTCTCAGATGAGAGACCATCTGAATAACTTTCAGAGGATCATGAACCAATTATCTGTTATGGGCATCAAATTTGATGAAGAAATTCAAGGCTTGCTTCTACTTGGTTCCTTACCAGACTCTTGGGAAACAATTCTTCATTGTCAAATTCTGCTCCTGCTGAAGTTATCTCTATGGATTCCGCCAAGAGTAGTGTCTTGTACGAAGAGATGAGAAGAAAAACTCAAGGCTCTTCTTCGTCGGATATCCTGATAATTGGCCCTAGGGGAAGAAACGAAACTCGTAGTTCTCAGTATAGAGAACAAAATAAAAGCAAATACAGAGGCATACTTAAGGATATTGAGTGATATCATTGTGTCATGAAATGGCACACAAAGAAGTTCTACAGGAAGTTGAATAGGGGAACAAAAATAAAGAGAAAACTAAAGAAGATGGCAATGAAAATTGTCTAGCCATCGTCACCACCGAAGATCTTGTTACCTTCCTTGATGTGGACACGATAAATATTGTTTGTGATGAGTCAATCTGGGTTGTGGACACTAGAGCCGCATCTCATGTGACATCAAGAAAAGATTTTTTCTCTTCGTATACTTCTGGTGATTTTGGAACATTGAGTATGAGTAATGAGATTATTTCTAGGGTGGTTGGTATTGGTGCAATTTGTTTGGAGACTAGTGTTGGAACTAAACTAGTTTTGAACAATGTGAAACATGCTCTTGATGTTCGTGTGCATCTTAATTATGTTGGTGTTTTGGATAAGGATATGCTAGTACCAACGGTGATGGAAAATAGAAGCTCATTAAGGGTTCCTTGGTTATGGCTCGTGGTGACAAACATTGTGGTCTATACTAGACTACGGCCTCTACTTGTGTTGATATGATGAATGTGGTTGAGAGGGATAGCTCTTCAACATTATGGCGTAAGAGGCTTAGCCACATCAGCGAGAAAGGACTTAATATTCTAGCAAAGAAGAAATTATTGTCAAAATTTTAAACTAGAAAAGTGTGAGCACTGCTTGACTGGTAACCAAAATAGAGTTTCCTTTAAGTCCTACCCCTCTTCGAGAAAGACAGAGATGCTTGAGTTGGTGCACTCTGATTTATGTGGTTCAATGAAGACAAAGACATTGGGTGGTGCACTCTACTTTGTCATTTTCATTAATGATTGCTCGAGAAAATTTTGGGTCTATGTCTTGAGAACTAAAGACCAAGTGTTAGGTGTCTTCAAGCAGTTTCAGGCTTCAGTTGAAAGACAAACTGGAAAGAAACTGAAATGTATTTGTACTGATAATGATGGTGAAATATTGTGGACCATTTAGCGAATACTGCAAGCATCATAGCACCAGAATACTCCTCCTAAGACTCCTCATCTTAATAGTTTGACTGAGAGGATAAACAGGACCTTGATAGAAAGAGCTAGATGTTTGCTTTCTGAAGCAAAGTTGTCAAACTCATTTTGGAGTGAGGCTTTATTGACCGTTGCACATTTTTTAATCTATCTCCTGTTGTTGTTTGGCAAAGTGATGTACCAAATAGTTTTTGGTACGGAAAGGATGTTTGCTACGACCATTTGAGAGTATGTGGTTGAAAAGCTTTTGTACATATGCCGAAAAATGAGAGGTCAAAGTTAGATGCCAAGATAAGGCAGTGCATCTTCATTGGATATGGCCTTGATGAATTTGGTTATAGGCTATATGATCCAATTGAAAAGAAACTTGTAAAAAGCGGTGATATTATTTTCATGGAGAATCAAACGATTGAAGATGTTGAGAAAGTGGAGAAGGTAGAATCTTCAAGTTTTGATGATATAGTTCATCATGATAAAGTTCCTCACACAAATGTGCATGATGTTGTTGGGCTTGATAATCATGATGACGCCCAAAATCATGTATCTAATCAATATGTTGATGTTGATAATAACAATAATATTGTTATTGATGATCTTGTTGTTCATGAAGTTGTGGATGAACCAAATATTTCGCTTACGAGGTCCACAAGACAGCGGGTTCCTTCCTCCCGTTATTCACCCAATGAGTATGGGTTACTCAGTGACAGGGGATAACCTGAATGTTATGAGGAGGCCATGGAAGATGAGCACAAAGATCAATGGATTGAATCCACGCAAGATGAGATGAAGTTTCTACATGAGAACCACACTTATGAGTTGGTAAAATTGTCCAAAGACATGAGAGCTTTGAAGATTAAATGGGTGTTTAAAGCTAAAGTTGAAGAGCACAACTTGAAGCCCAGGTACAAAGCTAGTTTGGTTGTTGAGGGATTTAGTAAAAGAAAGGGTGTTGACTTTGATGAAATATTTTCTCCTGTTATGAAAATGTCTTCGATTCACAAAGTTCTAGGTTTGGCTGCTACTCTTAATTTAGAGATTGAGCAGATGGATGTGAAGACAATTTTCCTTCATGGTGACCTAGAAGAAGAGATTTATATGGAACAACCTGAGGGCTTCAAAGTAGAAGGTAAATAAATTTTTGAGTGCAAACTCAAAAAGAGTCTATATGGCCTAAAGCAAGCTCCTAGACAGTGGTATAAGAAATTTGAATTTTTTATGGGGGAGGAAGGTTATAAGAAGACTTCTTCATATCATTGCGTATTTGTACAAAAAATTTCTGACAATGATTTTATCATCCTCTTATTTTATGTGGATGATATGTTGATTGTGGGAAAGAATACTTCCGAGATTGACGAGTTGAAGAAAAAGTTGTGCAAGTCTTTGCAATGAAAGACTTGGGTCATGTCAAACAAATTTTAGGCATGAGAATTACTCGTCTCAGAGATGAAATAAAGATTTATTTGTTCTAGAAGAAGTACATTGAACGTGTATTAGAGCTCTTCAATATAAAGAATGCTAAGTTTGTTAGCACACCTCTTGCTGGTCATATGAAGTTGAGCAAGAAGATGTGTCCTACAACTAGGGAGAAAAAAGAGAGCATGGGCAAAGTTTCATATTCCTCCGTCGTCGGAAGTCTAATGTATGCAATGGTATGCACTAGACATGATATTGCTTACGCAGTTGGTATTGTCAACAAATTTCTCAAAAATCCAGGAAAAGAGCATTGGGAAGCTGTGAAGTGGATACTCATGTACTTAGAGGAATCTCAGATGAATGTTGTGTTTTGGATCATCAAATCCAATCTTGAAAGACTATATTCTGATATGGCAGGTGACCTTGATAACAGAAAAACCACTACTGAATATTTGTTTGCTTTTTCAGGGGGAGCTATATCATGGCAGTCGAAGTTGCAGAAGTGTGTTGTAATATCTACAACCTGAAGCTGAGTATATTGAGGCTATTGAAGCCAGCAAGGAAATGATATGGCTAAAACAATTTCTTCAAGAGCTTGGTTTGCATCAGATGGAGTATATTGTCTATTGTGACAGCCAGAGTGCAATAGACTTGAGCAAGAACTCCATGTACCATGCAAGAACAAAACACATCAACGTCAGATATCATTGGATTCGTGAGGAAGTGGAGAGTGAATCATTTCAGATAAAAAAGATCAACACAAGTGAAAATCCAGCAGATATGTTGACCATGACGATACCGAAAGACAAGTTTGAGCTATGCAAAGAACTTGTGGATATGAACTCTCTCTAAAGAAGTTGAAGATACCTTCTTCCAGTGAATGGGAATGGAGGGAGAGATTTGTTGAGTCCATTCCATATTTTGGTCAACTTTTGCTATTTAATTGTAGTTGTTAAAAAGGAATAGTAATTAGAGTTGAAAATAAAAGATTTGGTGGTTGACAAATTAATAAGATTTGCAATCCTTTTTTGACTTTGTTATATTTACCTATGTCATTAGTGACATAGGCATGATTTTTCCTTCTATAAATAGAAAATTCTTGCTCATTTGTAGAATATATCAAGTTAGAGAGAAAATCCATTTTGAGAGCAAGTGAGGTATTCTATAGACTTGACGAAAAAAATAGTCTATGAAGAAAAATAGAGTGTGAGCGATATTTTAGTATGGTGGAAACTAAAAGAGTGTTGTTCCTTTTGAGTGTATAGTAGTCACTTTGAGTATTGTATTCGTGATTACACAGTTAAAATTTGTTACTATCGTGATATCAATTGCTCCTCTTGGCCCGTGGTTTTTTCCTTATTTAGAAGGATTTTCACATAAAATTCTTTGTGTCATTATTTTCCATTTTATTTTCATTGCTTTTACCATATATATTTTTGTGCTTGTCCGCGTTTCCCCAACCATATCTCCATGGTACAAAACCTAAATTAATTTTTAACTATAATCTACTTAATAAGACAACATTGTTCTCTTTTTCCTTACAAATTGCAGTACTTTTAATACAATATTCTAGAAGAATCAGGTCTCTTGTGTTCCAACTTAGAATAGGATTGCTCAGTTAAGTCCTCTTCGTCTTCTTTCTGTTCTCTTCAAACTTACCAATTTCATACTTAGACTCATAGATTTTCAATTTTCCCAGTTGAACGATCTAAAATGTTAGGTATTAATCTAGCCTAAATTTATTTATCAGGTGCAAGATCATAGGTAGTTATGTTTTGCCGTGTTATTACTGTTGTGATTTTATTTATTTAATAGAATCAGGGAGTTGCTTCTAATATAGTATTGGAAGTTGTTCGTCGTTTCACATCAAAGCTACTTCTTTTTTTATATGCACGCACATATCCATTAGTTCCACAAGATACTTATCACCTCCTTCGATACACAAGTTCTAGGTACCATAATGATTCAATCGTCAGTTTCCTTCTTCATCAACACTTGCTATAGGCACGTCAGTCAGCTGTGTTGGACATGTTCCTTTGACATGTTCCAATCGTCAGTTCCTTTCTTCTTCAACAGGGACAGCTTCAGGTGTCGCTTTATGTCATTTTGAACTCCTCACAATTTTACATAAAAATATAATGTACTACTTTATTCCATTATTTTACTTATAACACATAATTATCCCTTAGACTATGAATCTCAGACACATATTTAACTAAATTAAGGTCTTTAACCAATTCTTTTTTTTTTTGTAACTTTTTGATCCCTATATTCTATATAATATAATTTATATATGTATATATATAAAGATAAATGACTGAAAAATTTAAATATTAAATAGATATTGCATAAAATAATGAGATAAGATACAAGTATCCCTTGAACCATATATGACCAAAATATCAGTGACACATGACTTTAACTAAACTAAGGTCTTATTACCATCCCGAACCCAAGTTTTAAAATTTTTGTAAACCTTTATGGATTACGTGTCATCCAAACATCTCCTACACGCCTCAACTACGTGGAGTCACAAAGTGTGTCACGTAAGTCAAAAATGTGTATAAAATTACAAAAAAGAAAAGTTCAGAGGGGTAATCGGACCTTAGTTTAGTTAAGGTATGTCTATGAAATTTCGATCATAGTCTAGGAAGGTACTTGTGTCTTAAGTATGTCATGATATTTGGACGAACCGATTGGAATCAGATTATTTGAGAAATTGAATCGTTATTGTGGATTCTATGTTGGCTAAGTTGAGTATTTATCTGTTTCATGTGATAAATATTATATCTATTTTGGTGATATATATGTCTAGTGTTTTTTATATTGACACGTTAGGAATATGGCCATATATTTGTTGTTGCTAATTGTTGGGCAATTGAAAGGCGTGTGTGTAATTGTGATGATGGTAGTTATTAGTAACGATATTGGTAACCCTTGAACGAAAAAAGGAATGTTAAAAACATGGCTAGAGATTGAACTAAGATGATAGAAAGATAAATCTAATCCCCTGTGAATTTTTAGGTTATAGAGCGAAACATGATTGATAGTGAAATTATTGCATTTCATGTTTGTTGATTTGTTAACTTTTTAATATGTTACATAAACAAGTCTTAGTCAGTCGATGATGCCGGTGTACATACATATATACTATCCTTGCTACACTCATTTGGGGTGTATGTGTGTTTCATGTTGTCGAAATTTATGCATGTTCCGACTAATGAGCATGGTAAAGTTGTTAAAGAACTTGTATGGTATCCCAAAGAAACAATGAGTTCAGATTTCAGAAGATAACATCCTATGCAGCTGTCTCTAATATGTATATGCAGACTGGGTCGGTGATCCAAATGACAGAATCTCTACATCCTTTTGTACGGACATCATCCAGTCAATGATCATCAAGAAAGTAACTCGGTCATCCACGGAGACAGAGTATATATAAATGATCAATTGTCAATGCACTTGGGAGCAAAACTTACTTCATGCGTTACATGTATTGTGACAATGTTTATTTAGTGTTTCATATTCGTATAAAACATGTTGTAGTAGATTCTGCATATGTACATGACTAGGTTCAAGTTCATGCTACGCATACTCATGCTACTTGTTGATACCTTCACTAATTAAGCCACTATCTAAACCAACTTTCACCAAATGCATTAGACTATATATAAACTCTAATCTTTAATATTCTCCGCCATATATAGAAGTTGATATAAAATTTATAGGAAGAAACACAAAGAAATAGCATTTAGTATTTCATTAATTAATTAATTAAGAAGCAATATGTGTGTTTTACCAATCAGATAATAGTGAAATGTGACATCTATAAAAGCTGAATGATGCTAATATCAAACAGTTCTCTCTCTACACAGATACTGGTGACGCCAAGCAAAAGTGTAAGTGTTAATTACTTGAAGGAGCCATTTGAAGAATCTGTTCTGCTTGATCAGGGAAGAAAGTTACAAATAGAAGTGCACCTGAAAGATCAGTCAGTCCTTTATCAGATCATCAATTCATTATCTACATACAACAACATATAATTCTACCAACATATGCAAACAGTAGAGAGGTTCTTTCAAAGACTTTACAAGCTACAAAAAGTTGCCTCCTACAATAATGTTGATTAATTTGAGTACAAAACTTAAAAACACTTATGAGCTAGGAAGCATTGTATTGAAGATGTACTAACTACTCTTATATATATAACTTACAGATAAGCACAGTTCCAAGAACTGCTGAAATCTTGCCCTGTATGGTAACCAGACCAGCTTTACCAGCGTCTTGTAGTTCCTTTGAACCGACGGAATCAAATGTCCCTGAAAAACAACACAATCATATTCAGTTTTCAGCTAGTCCACGTAATATTAAACTGAAAGTGTTAACGTCAGGTTAATTTTACCAGGTTTTACGGTCTGAAGACCTGATGTTATGCACGCTATGTTGTCATAACCTGCTCTCTCTAATCTCTCCGCAGCAGCTGCGGACCTTAAACGAAAAACGATGATCACCACAAGTTAAAGAGATGAGGAAAAGGTAGGTTATCATCCATCCATAGATATAGGCGAAATGGTCTAATGACAACAAACCTCTGTATTTGTATGAGTTTATATTATCAATCTTTCTACTTAATCCTTTACCAATTAAATGTCTTCTATTATGTGTATAGCTCACTTATCCTTAAACAGATGACGTGTTAATTTCATGTAACATAGGTTAGCAACACATCATAATATCTTCATCATCTATTTTTTAAAATTATTCATCAAAATATTAAATAAACGGTAAAATTCCTATTTCTCTCACCTTCCTTCTAGCTTCCATCAACCTCCCTCGACCCACAACCACCGTCATCACCATCACCTCCACCATCTTAATCTTTGTTTCTTCCATTTAAATTTTTCTTCATACAAAAGAAGAGGACATCGGGAATGAAAAATTTAAAAATATAAGATCTAAATTGTCATCTTCCTTTGTTTCCTTTCCTTTTGCTTCCCTTGAAAGTCTTTTGTATTTGAAAATTTTTTTACTCTTTAATGGTGGTATTTGATGAGACTAAAATGAAAAAAAAATAAATGAAAAAGGGGGATGGAACGATTACTATTGTAAATTTATAGGTGAAGATGATGTTTGAAGAAAAATACTACTTTTAATTTGTTGATGAATAGAAAAGGTATTCAATATATGTTTTCTTAAGTACTAGAGGGGAATTTAAGGCCAAAATATGAAGCACGTGAATTATTAGTTTCTCTAAAAGATTAGGTATTTTATGTATAAGATTTTTAGAATTAATATAAATTGTCGTGCTATATGAAGGCTAAATAATCTACTTGATTGAATGTTGAGTTATTCCTGTGATTCCGACCTAAAACCCTTAGATAAGTTGAGTTGGGATAAAAATAATCTTCATCAAGAATGGTTCACTATGACTTATAATAGAATTTAACAGGAAATAGTAAGAGATGTTCTCTCTTTGGGTATGCAATGTAAGTAATTACTTTCTTTTCATTTAAAATAGTGATGTTACATTTTATTTAGTAATTACAATATAATTTATTGATAAATATATAAATATACTCTATAACTTGGCTTCGAATTATATTTATGCCCTTCAACTTTGAGTGTGCACAAGTAGACACTTAAACTTGTATGAAGTTGAACAAATAGACACACATGTCCTACATGTCATCCTACATATCATTTTTTGTCCTACGTGGCGTCCTACGTGTATTGTGTCATATAGGACTCACATGTTTATTTATTTAAAAGTTGGATAGTTAAAATGCTTGTTTGAGCATTATGAAAGTTGGAGGTCAAAGTTAAAATTTGAAGCCAAGTTTAGAGTCCAATATATGCATTAATATTATGCATAATTTATTTGTTGCCTGAAAACTGTATTCTATTATAAATTTCCTTCTTTGAAATCACTTAGGATGGCTTGTGATGACAAATCGACAGTTTCTATGCATACTTGAGCCGGGATAGTTAGAATTAAAGTAGTGTTCGTTGAACAGATTTTTTTTATTGCTATGTCATTTATCTCTAGAATAGTTAGGGGAAGACTAAAACAATTTTAAATTGAATAGATTATAATAAATGACATTAAATCATTCACATTTAATCATGTTTTTGTAAATTTTGTTAAAGGAGATTTACATACATTTATCAATTTTTCAAGCAAAGATTCATATCATTGTTGACTATATTATCTTAAGTAGCTTCACATACATTTTATGGAAATGTGAATTTTATTGATGAATAAAATCATTATTGTGAATTTCAACATTACCTATTTAAATATATAGAATTTGTATATAATAATGATAAGGGGTAAACATGCAACATGTTCCCAAAGACTAGTAATAAAATTGTATATTAATTTATCATAATTGGGTTGAAGATAAACTTACCTTAGACCCTCTTGACAGACGAGTAAGAGCTTGCTTTGAGGAGAAAATTGAGATTTAACAGATTGCACAAACTCAGGATTGGGTTTAGTAAATGGCAATCCAAAAAATAAACCAGCAAAATTATTGTGGAGCTGTCTCTTTACAATGGTCCCTGTACAACAAAATCGAATTATCAATCAATCTTTCTTTCTGAAACTTCATGCCGAATCAAACAAGTAAACCTTACTTATGTCATTATCTGTGTTTTCAATAAAGAGTGGTACATGATAACAGTTTTTGATATGAGCTCTCTCGAATTGAGTTTTGTCACGTACATCTACTACTGCATATCCCTCAACACCTACAAGTTTCTTGGCTTCCTCTGCATTTACAAATTCAACTTGTGCTTTTATTTGAAAACCTCTTCCTCTTTGTTTTCCTTTCACAACTAACAAAGATTTACATGATTCTGATCCCAATCCCAACAAGCTGAAACCAACAAAATACATCAATTTATAGACAAACTTATATATATACAAATCAATCACTTCTTTTTTTTCTTCTTACCTATGAGAAGAGAGACCATAGCAAGTAATCCCTGCCATCGTTTCCCACTTCTTGTTTTTTTTTTCTTTTTCTTTTTCTTAAGGCACCAAATCCCATTCCCATGTTTAGATAGTTTCTTCCATATCCCTGCCCCACAAGAAATTTAAGATGGTCAATAGAATTCTGCCATGTGGAACTCAATAGATATACTTTTTCTTTATCCTCCATTTATATATATATAACATAAACATTATGCTTTTTCACAAATAATAATACTGAGACGATTTTAAAACATATTAATGAAATGAGATAAATTTATTTTAGCTTTAAAATGTTATAGATTTTTAAGATACGAAATTACCCTCAATGCATCAATAAAATATTACTTACTAAGCAACAAGATAAAATCTAAATTTCATCCCATATTCTGATCTATTTGTAAATTTGACATATAGTCTTGATTTTCTCACTCAAAATAGGATACGGAGTTTTGACATCTTATGTGTAACTTGGTAGGAATGAAGTTGAATGGTTGGCTAATGAAAAATTTTGGATAGAATTGAATGTAAGTTTCACCTTCAAAGACAGATTTAGTTTGTAAAACCATAGAATTCATTGTTAATGAGTTGACCAGTGCATCTAATATATCCATGGATATATAATATAAGAGATGCGCAACTGAAAGAGTTGGTTTTGGTTCTTGTGGAATCAAACTAAATGGAAGATGAATTAATATGAATATTTGGTAGGAAGATAATTAGTACAAAATACAAGTCAAAGATTGTATCTTGGTAGGTGAAAGTTAGGCAAACCATAAAATGGTTTGCTATCTTAACCTTGACAATTTTGACACATAGTGATGTCATGGATGACATCAATAGGATGAATTTATTCCTATAAATAGGTAGCTCTTAATTCATTTTCAAATCATCCTTTCACTTGCCTTCTCACCTTCTAAGGCATTGTGTTCTCTCTCTTGTAGTATTTCACTTATATTCTTTGTATAGTGAAATAAATATTGGTGCAGTTGTTCTTTGGTGGACGTAGGATCATTTTGATCCGAACCACGTTAAATATTGTTGTTCTTCCTTGTTCTTTAGTTTCACGTTTCCGCTAACAATTGGTATCAGAGCAAGGTTCTGTCTGAGTATGCTCTGTGGTTGCAGCACAGTCTGAACTTCCACATCAGAAAAGGATTACTTTGGTTTTCTGTAGTTCCAAATACATTGTAGTAGAAAAGGAAGAACAAGTAAAAAAAAAATGAGTTCCATGAAGTTTGAAATTGATAGATTTAGTGGGCGCAACAACTTCAATATCTGGAAAATCCAGATGATAGCGTTACTGCGGAGGGAAGGTTCAATCCATGCTATTGACGGAAAGTACCCCGATAAGATATCGGATTCCGACAAAGAAAAGATTGAAGGAGATGCATTGAGTGCAATCCAACTGTCCCTTGCACCTAACGTACTTTGTGAAGTGAGTACAAGTACCGAAGAGACGGCCAAAGAGTTATGGGAAAAGCTGGAAGGGCTTTACCAGGACCAGTCAGTGACAACAAGGATGTTGTTACAACGGCGTCTTCATACATTTAAGATGGATTCAGGTACTTTGTTGCAAGACCATCTAGATGCGTTCAATAAACTTGTGATGGACTTACAAACTGCTGGAATTAAAAAGGACGAGGAGACACTTGCATGTTCTTTACTATTTTCATTGACTTCAAAATATCGTGATATTGAGAATTCAATGATGTATAGCAAACAACCTATTAAACTTGAGCAAGTGCGGCAAGCACTAAACTCTTGTGATGTGCGGATGCATTTTGAAGGAGACAAAAGTGACGAAGCTAGTGGACTCTTTGTAAGAGGTCGTACTAGCCAAAAGGGAAGGAGCAAATCGAAGTACAGATCAAAGTCTCGTGTGAACAAAAAGAATGCGGAGTGTTGGGGCTGTCACAAGAAGGGGCACTTTGAACGAGATTGCCCTATGTCGAAGTCCAAAGAAAAGGCGAGTGCATCCATTGTTGAGAAAGTACATGATAATGATGATGATTATGTACTAACAACATCATGCAATAATGGAGTCTATGACAACAAATGGATCTTAGACTCTGGTTGTACTCTGCATATGACATTCCGAAAAGATTGGTTCAGCAGCTATGAAACAAGCAGAGGAACTGTATTAATGGGCAATAATGCAACTTGTAAAATAGTTGGCATTGGTTCAGTTCATGTTCGCTGCCATGATGGAATCATGAGGACTATTACAGAAGTCCGTCATGTTCCTGATCTAAAGAAGAATTTGATCTCCCTGGGTACTTTAGATAAACAAGGCTATAAGTACATGAGTGAAGGAGGAACTATGAAAGTGACTAAAGGGTCTTTAGTCATGTTGAAGGCCAAGCTGGAGGATGGCCTCTACACACTTGCGGGAAGCACCATTATTGGCTCTGTAAATGCATCTACAGTGCAGTTATCTAATGATGACAAGGCAAAATTATGGCACATGAGACTAGGCCATATGAGCGCACGAGGATTGGAGATGTTGAGCAACCGCAACCTTTTGAATGGTGAGAAGATCAGCACACTTGAATTTTGTGAGCACTGCGTCTTAGGGAAGCAGAAAAAGGTCAGCTTCAGCACTGGCAAGCACAAGACGGGAGGGGTGCTAGACTACATCCATTCAGATTTATGGGGTCCCTCTAAGCTTCCATCAAAGGGAGGAAAGAGGTATCTTCTCACATTCATTGATGATTTTTCACGAAAGGTTTGGGTGCGTTTCCTGAAGACAAAAGGTGATGCTTTTGAAGCATTTAAAGAGTGGAAGATTTTGGTTGAAAATCAAATTGAGAGGAAAATCAAGTATCTTCGCACGGACAATGGCTTGGAGTTTTGCAGTGAAGAGTTCAATGATTTCTGCAAGGTTCATGGGATCGCAAGGCATAAGACGGTCAGGCACACACCACAGCAGAATGGAGTTGCCGAGAGAATGAACAGAACTCTTCTTGAGAAGGCTCGTTGTATGCTCTTACAAGCTAAGATGTCCAAAGTATTTTGGGCTAAAGCAGTTCATACTGCTTCTCATATTGTCAATCGGTCTCCAGCATCAGCGATTGACTTTAAGACTCCGAATGAGGTCTGGTCAGGTGAACCCTCTAACTATTCATACTTGCGAATATTTGGGTGTCCAACTTATTATCATGTTAATGAAGGTAAGCTTGAACCAAGGTCTAAAAAGGCCATATTCGTAGGGTATGTTGATGGAGTAAAAGGGTACAAACTATGGTGTTTGTCTTTACTCAAATTTGTAGTTAGTAGAGATGTTACCTTTGATGAATCCTCTATACTTGATCCTCGTAAAGTTTCTATGGAGTTATCTAGAAACGAGAACAACGAGCAGGTGGAGCTACCGGTGGAGCTTACCAAGAAACGGGATCAAGAGACTCAAAGTGATGAGTCAAAAGATGCAGAAGAACTTGCTTCCAATGAACCATACACAATTGCGAAGGGAAGGGACAAAAGGCGGATACGGAAACCGGAACGTCTTATAGAGCAAGAAAATCTGATTGCACAAGCGTTCGTAGCTGCAGAAGAAGAGATTAAGGATCTCGAGCCCTCTTCGTATATTGAAGCAACTTCTTGCAAAGATGCTGCACAATGGCAGTTGGCCATGATGGAAGAGATGGAGTCTCTTCACAGAAATGAGACATGGGTCTTAGTTAAAAGGCCAAAGGGGATGAGGACAGTTGGATGCAAATGGGTCTACAAAAAGAAAGAAGGTATTCCAGAAGTGGAAGCTGCTAGGTTCAAGGCGAGATTGGTTGCAAAGGGTTTCAGTCAGAAGGAGGGAATTGACTACAATGAGATCTTTTCTCCAGTCGTGAAACATAGCTCAATTCGCGTGCTGCTAGCATTGGTTGCACAATTTGATTTAGAGCTTCAACAGCTTGATGTCAAAACTGCTTTTTTACATGGTGATCTAGAAGAGACAATCTATATGGATCAGCCTGAAGGTTTCCTAGCTGAAGGAAAAGAAGACCATGTATGCCAACTGAAGAAGTCTTTGTATGGTTTGAAGCAATCCCCTAGACAGTGGTACAAGAGGTTTGATGCATTCATGACTACACATGGATTTTCGAGGAGTGCATTTGATAGTTGTGTGTATCACAAGAAGATGTCTGGTAACTCTATGATTTATCTTTTGTTGTATGTTGATGATATGCTTATTGCTGCTAACAACATCACAGAGATAAATATTTTGAAGAAACTGTTGAGCAAGGAATTTGACATGAAGGATCTAGGAGTTGCAAAGAAAATCCTTGGAATGGAAATTTCAAGAGAAAATGGTGTTGTACATCTTTCTCAGAAGAGGTACATCCGAAAAGTTCTTGAAAGATTCAATATGGATATGAGCAAGCCTGTAAGTACACCTTTAGCTTCTCATTTCAAGCTTTCAGAGTTACAAATGCCTCAATCTATGGATGAGGTGGAGCATATGTCAAAGGTTCCTTATGCGAGTGCAGTTGGTAGCATTATGTATGCTATGGTATGCACACGTCCAGATATTGCCCAATCTGTAAGTGTAGTAAGCAAGTACATGGCAAATCCAGGAAAAAGGCATTGGGAAGCTGTCAAGTGGATATTGAGATATCTCAAAGGAGCTCCTGATGTTGGCCTAACCTTTCGGAAAAGTGAAGGTATTTCAATTCTCGGTTATGTTGATTCTGACTATGCAGGGGATCTTGATCGAAGGAGGTCCACAACTGGATACATCTTTACTCTCGTTGGCAGTGCCGTTAGTTGGAAATCGACTTTACAGTCGATTGTCGCTTTGTCTACAACAGAGGCAGAATATATGGCAGCAACGGAGGCAGTGAAAGAAGCTATCTGGTTGAAAGGTTTGGTGGCAGAATTGAGTTCAGCTCAGCTTAAATCAATTCTAAAATGTGATAGTCAAAGTGCTATTCATTTGATTAAAAATCAAAGATTTCATGAGCGCACCAAACACATTGATGTCAGATTTCATTTTATTCGAGATGTCGTAGAAAAGGGAGCTATCAAGGTTGAGAAGGTTATCACAGACGATAACGCTGCAGACATGTTGACCAAAATAGTCCCGCTTGCCAAGTTTGCACACTGCAAGGACTTGGCGGGAGTATGATGCAACTCTAAGAGAACAACTGCTAGGTGGAGCTGGTATGTTCAACAAAGGTTTGATTCTTCTTGTTTCTTACAATGGGATTGCCCAGTAAGCTTAGAAGTTTTGGCCGGAGTTGTTTATACGCATGCTTGGAACACAAACCAAGGTGGAGATTGAAAGAGTTGGTTTTGGTTCTTGTGGAATCAAACTAAATGGAAGATGAATTAATATGAATATTTGGTAGGAAGATAATTAGTACAAAATACAAGTCAAAGATTGTATCTTGGTAGGTGAAAGTTAGGCAAACCATAAAATGGTTTGCTATCTTAACCTTGACAATTTTGACACATAGTGATGTCATGGATGACATCAATAGGATGAATTTATTCCTATAAATAGGTAGCTCTTAATTCATTTTCAAATCATCCTTTCACTTGCCTTCTCACCTTCTAAGGCATTGTGTTCTCTCTCTTGTAGTATTTCACTTATATTCTTTGTATAGTGAAATAAATATTGGTGCAGTTGTTCTTTGGTGGACGTAGGATCATTTTGATCCGAACCACGTTAAATATTGTTGTTCTTCCTTGTTCTTTAGTTTCACGTTTCCGCTAACAGCAACACCAAACATTAAATGTCATAGCAATTAGCAACCTTAATCAAGTATAATCATAAGCCATGAAAACAAAGATTGAACATAAACACAAACGCATTCTAGATCTCGACCACTCAGTACAAAATATTGGCTTCTCTTCAGAACAGAGTAAGTCGGGAGAAATGGAGAATCTAATGTAATTTTATTTTTTAATTTATGCATTTTGTTTGAAAGAATACAACATAGAAGCCATTCTAACTAAAAATCTTCACTTGTTGATGCAATAGCATTAAACTCCCAGCTGTCTCCAAAGGAAATGGCAAAAGAGGAACTTCCGTGGCTGAAACTGAAATCTACAGGAAAACATTCTGCATTACGATCTATTTACAACTCTTATCATTTTGAAGAAAGTAAAATTGCTGTATATTTCCTGAAGCTGGCAAATCATATCATGGGAGAACAGAAGGTGCAAACTAGTTTCCCATTACATAGATGATTAATCCAAAGCACCCGTGAAGAGCTGTTGTTAATTCCTTTTTTCGTCTCTCTTCCCCCAAAATCTGCTTAAGACCTTCCAAGTTCTTTATGCTGAAAGGACAAGTACAAATGGTGATTTGGAAAAAGTTTGATAATACAACTAAACCATTAGAACATGGAATGGACTTTAGTGAAGATATAAGAACAAACACACATTATAAATTATTACTATAAAAAATAGGAGTTGGCTTTTTTATCAATACTGAAGGAATATTGATTGTATTCAAGTGTTAAGGGAATACATGGGAGATATATATAGGAGATATAGAAAGGAGTACTAATCCTAATAGGACTAGGATTAAGGAGTACTAATCCTAATAGGACTTGGATTAGTACACAGTAAATACTAATATTATTTAATACTATTTATTTAATACTATCTGTTATTATCCCCCCTCAAGCTGAGCTGAGCGGAAGCGAACGGAAGCTTGGAACTGAGGTAATCGTGCTGTCGGCTCGGGAGAGGCTTGGTGAGAATATCAGCCGGTTGTTCTTCAGTGGGTACATACTGCACAGTCATGGTGCCGGCCTGAACTTCATCGCGAACAAAGAGACAATCGGTATCAACATGCTTCATTCTGGTGTGTAGGACGGAATTCTTGGCCACACAGATGGTTGATTTGTTGTCACAATAGAGAGCAGGAACAGTGTGAGTGGCGCGGAGTTCGCGAAGAATATATGTGACCCACATGGTCTCAGCAGCAAGAAGAGCAAGGGCGCGGTATTCAGCTTCAGTCGAGGACCGAGAGACCTTGGGTTGTTTTTTTGTACACCAGGAGATCAGGTTCGGCCCCAAAAAAACGAGAAACCCCGATGTAGATTTTCTGTCATTTTTATCATTCGCCCAATCTGAATCTGAGAAACCCCGAAGCTCCAAGTCCCCGGGTCGAATGAGTAAACCACGACCAAGAGTGCCAAAAATGTACCTGAGAATGCGTTTTAGACAATGGTAATCATGTTCACTTGGTTGATGCATGCGCTGAGCAACTCGGTTGACAGCAAACTGGATGTCAGGACGGGTAATGGCCAGATACTGTAGAGCCCCAATGAGGCTGCGGAAGTGGGTGATATCGGCAAAGGGGGTGTCGGCTCCATTCGTAGACGAAGAGACTGCCATCGGTGTTGGTTGACTGGTGCATTTTTCCAGTCCAGCTTTCTGCAACAGATCTCGAGCATATTTTGACTGATGAAGAAACAAGCCGCTGCCTGTCCGAGAAACCTCCATTCCCAGAAAATAATGTAACGGGCCAAGGTCCTTCATTTTGAAGGTAGTATGCATAGCTCGAGTGACATCCTGAATGAGAGCTGCAGTAGAGCCTGTAATAATGATATCATCTACATAGACAAGAAGAATGACTGTACCGTGTGCTGAATGTCGAGTAAACAGACTCGTGTCGTGTACGCAACACGTGAAGCCGAGTCCCTGGAGGAACGTTTTCAGACGTGTGTACCAAGCACGGGGGGCTTGCTTGAGCCCATACAGAGACTTCTGGAGTTTGCAAACATGTTGAGGGAAGCGGGGATCAACATAGCCCGGTGGTTGCGTCATGTAGATAGTTTCATCAAGCATGCCATGAAGAAAAGCATTGGAAACATCCAACTGATTGATGAGCCAATTGTTGCGCACGGCGAGTGACAGTACCAGGCGAATGGTTTCCTGCCGAATAACAGGACTGAATGTCTCGGAGTAATCAAGCCCATACTCCTGATTGTAGCCTTTAGCAACCAAACGAGCCTTGTACCTGGAAATACTGCCATCCGCATTGTGTTTAATTTTGTACACCCATTTACAGCCCACTGGGTGCCGCCCATGGGGCTTAGGTACAAGAACCCAAGTTTTCTGATCAGTCAAAGCCTTAAACTCGTCATCCATAGCATGACGCCAATAAGCATTTTTTGAGGCAACAGAGTAGGTTGTTGGTTCACTATCGGGAAGGGGTGTATTTGGTAGTATGGTAGCCTGAAAGGTTTTGGGTTTAAAGATACCGGATTTGCCACGGGTTAACATGGGATGAGTATTGGGGGGTGGCACGGGCGGTGGTGATTCGGGGGTGGCCGGGAAGGACCCAAAACGGATTGGGCTGGAGATGTTGTGGGTATGGGGTGGTTCGGGTTGGTTGTGAGTGTGGGTGGTGGTTGCGGGTGTATTGTGGGTGACGGTCGAAGGGGTGATGAGGGGTGGTTGGGTAGTGGGTGGAGGTGTGGGGGAAGGTGGTGAGGGACCCTGTGAGTATGTTGGAAAAAGGGGAAGGACGCCAATGAATGATGTATTTGTGGAGGAGGAAATAGACTCGTAGGGAAACTCATTTTCGACAAATTTGACATGACGAGATATGTAGACTTTATGAGTTTGTGGGTCAAGACAGCGATAACCCTTGGAGGTAGGATGATAGCCCAAAAAAATACAAGGACGGGATCGGGGTTGTAATTTGTGAGTAATATGAGGGCGTAGCCAAGGGTAGGCAAGACACCCAAAGACGCGGAGGTTGGTATAATTGGGAAGTTCTTGGTAAAGGAGTTGATAGGGTGATTTGTTGGAGAGAGTGTGACTGGGCATTCTGTTAATGAGGTAGTTTGCGGTGGCTAGAGCTTCTACCCAAAAGGAGACAGGGAGATGAGATTGATGTAGAAGAGTAACCACCGTTTCAATGAGATGGCGATGCTTACGCTCAGCCACCCCATTCTGTTCGGGAGTGTATGGACAGGAGGTTTGATGTATAATTCCCAGGGATTGCAGAAACTGGCCAAAGATGTTATTGACATATTCCTTTCCATTGTCACTTCGAAAAAGTTTAACATGAGAATTGAATTGTGTTTTGACCATTTTTTCAAAAGTGACAAAGGTGGTGTATGCCTGTGATTTGTGTTTTAGTGGGTACAACCAAGTGTATTTTGTAAAATCATCCACAAAACAAATATAATAGCGAAAACCAGCAAATGAAGGAACAGCAGTAGGACCCCATAGGTCAGAATGAATAAGTTGAAAAGGTGCAGTTGTACGCTTCTCAGATAAAGTAAAAGGTAATTTATGAGATTTAGCAATTGAACAGGAGTCACAATTGTTTACATGAATGGAAGAAAAACCTAATTGAGACATTAAAGAATTTATTATTTGAGTAGACGGGTGACCCAGACGACTGTGCCACAACAGACTGTGGCCATCAGCCGAAAGAGCCACCGGAGCCACAGGAACGCTTTCTGAAACTGGGTGGGCAGACGAACTTGTGCCAGGAAGAACGTACAGACCATGCTCACAGGGGCCCTGAAAAATCACCCTCTTGGTAGTATTGTCTAGGATCTGAAAATCATTAGAGGTGAACAAGAGTGAGCAATTATTGTCTTTTGTGAATTGGTGAACTGAAAGGAGATTGGATTTAATAGAAGTGACGTGGGTAAGGTTACCTAGGTGAAAGATAGCGGTGGGGGTTTTAATGGTACCCGTGCCAGTGTGAGAAATATTAAGGGACTCACCGTTGCCAACAGTAATACCATTGGAGCCATGATATGGATTTGGAGCGTTAAGCTTGGATAGATCAGAAGTAACGTGCATGTTGGCCCCAGTATCCAACAGCCATTCAGAGGAAGGGCCGGCTTGAGATGCATAATTGGCACGGTTATCACTATTTCGGCTCTCCTCATACCGAAACCAGCAACGAGCAGCGGTGTGTCCTGTTTTCTGACAGATTTGACAAGTTGGACGATCCCGCTCGTAAGTGCCCTGCCCGCCGCTGGAAGATGACTGCCCGCCGCTGCCGAAGGAGTGCAGGCTGTTGTTGCTGCCGTGCTGCTGACCGTCGTACGGCGGACGACTGCCCTGCCGACCGCCGCGCCCGCGGCCTCCGCTGTTTCTGCCGTAGCCGCCGCGGCTCCCCTGCCGGCCGCCACCACGCCCCCCGCGATAGTTCTGGCTTGCGGTGAGGGCGGTGGCCGGCTCCATAACAGCGGCTTCTCGGAGAAGAAGTTTGCTCTCCAGATCCACGTTGATTTCTTCACTTTTTAGCCACGAGGAGAGAGTAGCCAGGTCAACGGGCGTTGGACTGATGCGAACCGCCTGTTTAATGGAGGAGTAAGCTGATGGGAGCCCCCGAACGACGCACATGACGAGATCTTTTTCGGGAATGATTTCGTTCACGGTGTCGAGGGCTGTGATGATGGTGGAGACCTCGTCTAAATACTCCGCCATAGTTTTCGTGCCTTTGGTAATTGTGTGGAGACGATCACGCAATTGAAAAATATGAGAGTGGGAAATTGATGCATAGCGTGTTGCGAGGGCCGTCCACAGGGCTGAAGCAGTTGTGTAGGATCGGACGTGTTTCTGAACCGTGGGAGAGATGACCGCAATCAAACATGATCGGATCTGGCCATCCACGGCTTTCCAGGCGGCATGGGCCGGATTGGTTTTTTCTGATTTGTCCGTGGCGGTGATGACTGCCGGCGGCGGTTCTGTGCTTCCATCGACGTATTTGAGAAGGTAATTGGCCTCAAGGGCTGTAAGAACGGTGATTTTCCATGTAGGGTAATTTATGTCTGATAATTTTTCGGGAATCAGGGCATGAAGATGCCTGAGAAGGAGTTTAACGCCAGAAGGAAGTGAATCGAGAGGATCCACCTCGGTTGTCATGGCTGCCGCCGCCCAAGAGAAGAGAGGGAACGATCGGTGCCCTAAAGAGAGAGAAAAAACCTAGAGAAAAGAAGATCTAGGTTTTCTGGCTCTTGATACTATGAAGGAATATTGATTGTATTCAAGTGTTAAGGGAATACATGGGAGATATATATAGGAGATATAGGAAGGAGTACTAATCCTAATAGAACTAGAATTAAGGAGTACTAATCCTAATAGGACTAGGATTAGTACACAGTAAATACTAATATTATTTTGTACTATTTATTTAATACTATCTGTTATTAAATACATTTCTCTGATTCGATGCCAGGAAAGCATCAGGTAAAGGGGATGAATTGTCTTTTGTTGAGCCAGATTAGGAGAAAATAGTCATCAGAGCAACAGATTTCAGCAAACTCTTTTTTTCCTCGAGAGAATAGGGAGCTCAGTTTCGGCAAACTAACAACGGGGATACATAAACGGAAATGGAAGCAATTATGGGAATTGGAAAATGAAAATAAAAAAATATGAACTTGTCTCTGGTTTGTCCACACATACCAGAAAGTTAATGAATTGATCAGGGTCTAAACGGCTGGCAGATTCAGTCTGCACATCAGAGACATATGCAGGACGTGACAGTGAATCATGGGGAACAACAATGCCAAGAGCCATGGGTTCATCCCATTTGTTGATGACTGGGTCAAAACCAACTCCATTTAGGTGCTACTCCAGTTGAGGGTAAAAAATATTGTATGGAGCCACCTGATGAAAACCATTAAGCATGTAGGGGCACTCAAGAATCTAAAAAGATTCCACGGAACATCAACTCACAATCAATAGTATGGAAGTTTAGCAACTAACTATGCATATAATATAATGAGGAAAAAACAGAACACTCCACTGTCAACTCTTACATCTTAT
Source organism: Solanum pennellii (assembly GCF_001406875.1). Lineage (NCBI taxonomy): Eukaryota > Viridiplantae > Streptophyta > Magnoliopsida > Solanales > Solanaceae > Solanum > Solanum pennellii. The sequence continues at coordinate 17,753,125 of NC_028639.1, forward strand.
TATAAAACTAGAAGAAATGTAGTAATAGAGCCCCAGTCAGCTTAGGAGAATATTTCCTTCAAGTCCTACAACATCAAGGTTATCTCCATGGATTCTTAGTTATTTCTTCACCTAATGCACAATTCTAACACGATTACCTCTGCAATCTCTAGCAACATTGTTTGATTTTTAAAGAAAAAATGGTCAAATGCCCTCTTAACCTACATTCAAATTTTCAACTACACACTTCGATTTAACCAGGTCATATCAACCCCCTTAGCTTTTTAAAATTAAAATTTCTATCTCCTTAAACGCTTACTTGGCAAAGTAAGTGTATTTCACTCGAGAGTAAAGACCAAAAATAAGTTTAAAATATTATTTCTAATATATTTCTCATTATTATATGCATTCTTATTGATTATTCCTTTTTTTCCTAATTGTTTTTATCTCTTTTACTTAGTTTTCTTCTTCATAGCAACTTGATACAATATATATGGTAAGCATCAAATTTCATCACCATTTTGAAATCATCGCCAACACTACATCAATAATACACCACAAATCGTATTAGCAATTTCACCCACCAGTTTCCACAATCAAGAATTATGTACCAAAAATATTTCAAATCAAAGCAAAGTTAAGCTTTAATAAGGATACCCAATTGTTTTTCTTCCATAAACTTTCAATACTAAGAAAATTTTTCATTCTATATTCAATAATCAACAGCCCATAGAAATTTCCCTCAGCTGATTTTAGTATCTAGTCATTTTTCTACAAATCTAAAAAAATATAACACCCGTTCTTCATCTTCTTCGGTCCATTGACCTGCAATTTGATGTAAAATCACCTAAACTCTTCTCAAAATCACCCATAAATTCTGAATGTAATCTTTTCTCGACATTTCGATTCCTTTGATATATTATTCACTCAAAACCGAGCTCGTTTGTGGCGAAACGAATTTCGAACTCAAGCTTTTGAACTATGTTTGATGGAGGTTTCAAGTTGGTGCTTCACATTTTAAACTATGAGCTTCAGATTTCAGCTATACAAAAAGCAGCTCCCAAATCAAGAATATAAATCCAACAATTTCATATGGAAGTTCATCAATTTCCATAGTGTTTCAGCTTTCTTCAAATCTATAAATCTTAGATACAAACTCAGTCAAACTCATCATGTTTAGCTTCAAATAATTACCAACCATCTATGTTATCAACAAGTTTCAAATTTGAATTCCAAAATATATCCATAAATGTTGGCATTGTGACCTTTAACTAGACAATAAATCAGAAAGGAAAAAAGAATAAAAAAATTTTTTTAATAAAATTTCCACCATTTCACCAGCCAGCATAAATGTGATTGTGACATTTTAGGGGTGTAATAATATTAAATTTAAATAGTCCAAAGGGGTGATAGGATCTCCGTAAAGTTAAAATATGTAGTTGAAAATCCAAATATAAGTTAGGGGGACATTTGACCATTTTCTCTTTTTTAAAAGGCATCAAAAAGAGATTGAAAACGTCTCTTTATAATTTTATTAATCACAAGAGGGCTTTAAATAGTCAACTTAAAAGACAAATCTACATAATTTAAAATTCAAAACAAACTAAAATATCTCAACAAACTAATATATCTAATAGAAATTTAAAATTCAAATTATACTAAAATTAAGCAACTTATTACTAAAAATTACTACAATAATTAAAAGCAAAATTCAACAATCTTCCCCTGCATTAGTTACTGCAATTGAAAAAAAATATTCTTCCTCAATTCTACTTTGGCAATTGATATGAATTCTTTTCATTGTAAGAATCGTTTTACCATTACAATATTCCATAATCATAAGTTTCAAAATAAGATTTCATTCTCACCGACTAAAATTGATAGTTTTCATCGGTAAAAATTTGTGGGGCATTGAAAAAGTGATTGTTGTTTGCCACCTTTTTTTAGGTTAAAAGTAGCCGATGCATTGAAAAAAATACAAGCTAAAAGTAGCACTTACAAGTCAAAATGAGTTAAAAATAGCCCTTACGGGTTCAAAATGCTTCTTTAGAGGAACTTGTTGACAATAAAATTCGAGTCAAAATAAAAATAACCAAGACTAGAAAATATCGCAACAATCGTAGTTATTGATTTCAATATATAAGCATTACAATTTCTATGATTCATCTTTTCAGATATAAATTCAAGGGATCTTGAGTACATTCTTGGATTCAAGGGCTTTGAACTTGTTCTTGACTTATACTTGAATTTAAGAGTTCCGAACTTGTTCATGAATGTTTGAACTTGTAGAGATATCTGTGGCGCTTGTACCATGAGCTCTCTCTAGCTTCTTTTTAGGATTTCTGAGACCCCTATTTATAGTTGTAGAATAGAGGAGTTATGATGAAAACAGGTTCCTCTTCCGCCAATCAGATTTAAAGGACATGACGATATTTGATTGATCAATACACACCACTTGTATAGGTGGCACATTTTAAGAGGGATAGGAATGTCATGTCATTTTGACATGTGACATGATCCTTATTGGCTTCTTTGTGTGATTTGGCATGTCATGTCATCTGACACGTGGCATCAAACTAGGCCTTAAGATGAGATGAAATTGGGATTCGCAAAAATGGGTTCATCTATTGTAACCTAATTAATGAATTTGGACTTTAATTAAATCCATATTTGTTGGACTTAAATAATTAGCTCAATTATATAAATACATAATATTTATTGGACTAATATATTCATGAATATAATACAATTCGAAATCATTTTATAAAATTATATTTAATAAACTTTAAATTATTACAAATGTCTCTTGCTTCAAATCTTGTTGAAATATTTTATCTTTTGAAAACGAGGATTGAAGTACTAATTTAATGTTATAATTGAGATGCTATTTAAAAGAAACAAAATCTTGGATCAAGACATGTCATACAAATGAAAACATTTTGAAATATAATTTATAAAATGATTTTGATTATATTAAATTCATGAATATATTAGTCCAAATAAATATTATGGATAATATAATGGGTTTAATTATTTAAGTCCAACAAATATGAATTTAATTTAAGTCCAAATTCATTAATTTAGACTAAAATAATGAATGGAAAAATTAGCAAACAGTCAAAAAAACAAACAGATTTAGTGAAAACCTCCCTATTTTAAAAATATTAGTAAAAATATCAAAAATGTCATTATTTTAAAAAACTAATGTATCCTAAATCACTTCCTAATTTCTCTCACAAAGCACACGTTTCCACTAAAAAAAAAAGAGATAAAAAATTACATGTCTCTCAATTATCCTTACCAAATTTAAAAAAAAAATAATTTATTTTCTCTTTCTAAAATTTATCTCTTCCATTCTCCTCTATTTTTCAAATTCTTCATATCACGTTTCCCCCATTTTTAAGATTCCTCATATCACTCTTCCCTTTGTTTTTTTGGTTTCAGAAATTGAATTCTCAACAATCTCATTGATTAAGGTATTCATATTTATTCTATTGTTCGATGTTTTCGTTTGAAACTTTTTAGATTTTTGTGTGTTTTTCAATCTTCCTATTTTCAGTTAAGACTTTAAATAAAGGGAAAAACACAAAAATTGCGATCCAATTTCTGATTCAAAGAGGACTATGAGAAGTATCACATATAATCATCAACTTTTGGGAATTTGGCCTCTTTGATTTATGCATTACTCCAGGATTATTCGAAAATGTAATAATGGTTCAAGATAGAAGATCTAAGTTTCTTCATGATTCTACCCGCATTCAAGTTCAAGATAGTAATATTAAAAGGGTAAATACACTATTAGTAAAAGAAAAAAAAATTGGGTGTAGAAGATTTTGAAAAACTTGTTGAAGACTAAGTTGAGGAAGAACAATTTTCTGTTAGTTTGTTTTGTATTTATAGTTTTTTTTAGTATTTGATATTCCTTCTCAATTTGCATTCAAAACACTGATTTGTGTTTATTAAAGATCTTGTGTTGCATAGTATATGAATCTTGTATTTGTCCCGAATTTGTATTCATCCCAAAAGTATGTCAACTAGTTATGTATTTTATTTATAAGAACAACAACTTTCTATTAGTTTATTTGTGTTTATAGTTTTTCTTCAAATTTTTGTATCTGGACTCAATTCGTAATGCTATTAACATTTGTATTTTATTTAAGAATGATCGCAATAAATATTCTTGTACTCTTTTTCAATTTTATACTTCATTCTCACTTTTCCATCATATTATTTTTATATTTTATACATTATTATACTAAATAAAATATAAAAACTAGAACGAATACAAATACAAATAATATATATATTGGAATGAATACGACTTAGGAAAGAAAACAAGATTTTGAAGAGAAAAATAAATACACAATTTAAAATATAACGAATACAAATATGTTTTTTTAAATAGATACATATTTATTTGGCATACCTATTGGAATGAATACAAACTAATAAAGATATACAAGTTTCATTATACAAAATACAACATGAAAACTAGAATGAATACAAATATAAATGGTATACATATTGAATGAATACAATTTAAGCAATGATACAAAATTCTGAAAAATAAAACGTGAGAAAATATGTCAAATAACAAATAAAACTATAGGTGTTCAAATTTCTAAATTAAAATTTTTTAAATTTAAAACATAAAACTATAACGTATTATCATAAAGTTTCATTACAATAATTAGTGAAAATTGAATATTGAATTTTTGATTCTGTGATATTCATAACAATAATTAGTGAAAATTGAATATTGAAAATTTAATAGATGTGGTACTTCTTTAATTTCGTGATTTTCATAAGAATAATTAATCAAATTTGAATATTTATTTTGGTAAATAAAAGTTTTTAGAAAAAAAAAATATTAAGAAAATTGGACATTAAATTTTTTTAAAACAATAGTGAGAGGTGTATTTTTTAAAACATGGTGAAAGAAAAAGGAAGAGATGGAAGTTGGTGTGTTTTGATAAATTGTAACTTATGACACTTTTAAGCATTTATTCCTTTTTAAAATAATTCTCTTCCTTAAATTTCTCCAATCTGTTATATATAAATTGTATTCATTAAATAAAAATAATTAACAAAAACATAAAGATACATAATAAAAATAAATTTTTGACATTTTTACTAAATATTGAAAGTGTTGCTAATGAGCCCTCTTAAATGTTAAAATATTGACATTTTAAAAAATTTCCCTGGATGAATCCACTTTGCTAGGCCCAATGTCATCTCATCCTAGAGGCCCAATTTTGTGCCACATGTCAAATGACATGGCATGCCAAGTCACACAAAAATCCAATAGGAACATGTCATGTATCCAAATGACATGACATTTCTATCCTAGTCAAAGGTCAATAAAAATGTGTCACATATACAAGTGATGTGTTCTGACCAATCAAATATCGTTATGCCACTTAAATCTGATTCATTGAAGGAAGATTTATTTTCATGATGACTCATTTATTTCTACAACTAAAAATAAAGTTTCTCATGATTCAGAAATCACGCTAGCATTCTAAAAAACAAAGAGAGATCGTTAATCAAACGTCGAAGATTTCTCTACAAGATACAAGTTAAAAAATTCAATATCAAGACCACCAGATTCAAGAACAAGCTCAAAAGCCTTGAATTTAAGTACAAGTCAAGATCATGATCAAGACTACAAGATTAAAAAACAAACTCAAAAGATCTTGAATTCAAGTACATGTCAAGATCAAGATCAAGACTATAAAATTCAAGAACAAGCTCAAAGACCCTTGAATACAAAGTACAAGTTAAGTTCAAGTTCATCAAGTTTCAAGCCGAAGACCCTTAAATCCAAAGTACAAGTCAAGATCAAGATCAAGACCACAAGATTCAAGAGCAAGTCCAATAGCCCTTGAATCCAAAGTACAAGTCAAGATCTAAGTAACCTATTTCACAAAAAAAAACAATTCAAGATCAAAACCACAAGATTCAAGAACAAGCACAAAGATCTTGAATCCAAAGTACAAGTAAATTTAAAGGTCATGAAGATTCATAAACAGGTCCAAAAGCCCTTGAATCCAAAATTGAAGAACAAGCCCAAAGCAAGGTACAAGTCAAGATCAAGTTCAAAATTCAAGATCAAGCTTAGAGCTCTTGAATTTATATCAGAGGATTCATAGAGATTGTAACGCTCATATTTTGAAATCAAAGCCATAGATATAGAACAAGCCATATTGGAGGCAACTAAGTCTTTGATGGATTTCCAACATGATAGGTATGACAAAAATTAAGGCAAGGCGTCTAAGGGTAGCAATGTAAAAGTTTGGGGAGATCATGGAAAAATTAAAGTGACTAACCAACACCTTAAAACTGAACATGTCAACAAGTCTAATTATAGGAAGGTGAGTGACCACTTGAGCTACGCCAAGAAAGCATAGATCGACAAAAAAACTGCTACGTATGCGAAGGTCCGCATGGTTTCAATAATTCTCCCAACTTAAAGTCTCATGCCATAGTGCGTGAGAAAAAGGGGCAAAAGCAAGGACAGTGTTTAGGTGCAACAGAACTAGATATGATAGGACAATGTAGACGGTCAAGAAGCAACTATCCAACCCAATGATGATGCAATCATTACGTGGATCTCACCATCAACAACAAGCCCACTCTTGCACTGGTGGACACTGGAGCAACTCATAACAGTGACCAAGGCCGCAACAAAAAGACTAGAGTTGAAGCTTACTCCAACTAACTCTTATGTTAAGACTAAATGTCAAGGCTCAAAATGCTCATGGTGTAGCTAATGGTTTGGTGTCAAACTGGGAAATCGGAAAGGTACGACAATGTTTACCACCACTACAATGGATACTTGGAATGCAGATGTGGTATGGAAACTAATGTACCGTGGTTTCACGGTACTTTCAACGTCTTTTCCTTAAGTTTAGTGTGTGTCTAAAGCCTTTTTGTATTGATTTTTGATGTAGTTTTCTATTTATTTCCAAGAAATCTGTCCAAAGGAGAACGCAGAGATTTTGAGCTGAAATTGCAGAAGTGACCACCTATGGACCCCACGATGGTCCGTCGTGACTGTGACGGTCCGTAGGGGTCAACCGTCGTGAGAAGATAATGGCTGCTGAAGGAAGTTGGGGAATTCTGACAAGTGTGGGACCACGGAAGCTCATGATGCACCGTCATAGCCACGACGGTCCGTCCTGCACATTCATCAATGCTAACAGAGAGTAGTCCCAGTACCCAGCTTCAAAAGATTCTAAGTGTCGTGGAACGGAACCCCTCGACGGACCGTCGTGATCTCAACAGTCCGTCATACCTGTCCATCGAGGGTAATAGAGAGTTGATGAAGAAAGCAACAGAGATTTGTGCTAAGTATGGAACGACGGAAGCCATGGTGGTCCGTCGTAGTCACGACGGTCCGTCACAAGGGTCGTCGACTCGGACTCATTTTGGGCAGACTTTTCCTTAAATATATTTCCCTATTTTATTAGGTTTTGTTTCTTATAAATAGTCCGAATAACCTCATTTTTGGGGTTAGACCTTTGTATATTTTTCAGTTTTATTGTCTAAGTATTTTTTATTTTTTATTTTTTTTATTGTCTAAGTATTGAACTTTCGATTTTGGGATTTGATATTGCTTTTTCGGAATCGATAATTGGTGTTTTGTGATTTATTCAAGTAAATTTCTGGATTTTGTTTATTCTTATCAAAGTAAGTGCATGAATTCTTATATTATCAATATGAATTGTGTGATTATTAGCATGGGTAACTAAACTCCACAACTAGGGTTGTGGTTACCATGGGTAAATAACAAGGTAAAACCTAGCTAAAATAACAATTCTAGAATAGTGTCTTGCATGTATTGATAATTCTTTCGCTTAGAAGTCTTTTTAACAGATGGCTAACGTTAGAACTCGCCTACTTGCTACTTGCCGGACCAAGGAGGTAGATAATAGGAAAAGAATTATCAATATAGATTTAGTGTATACTATCTGATATGCTAGTTTCGGTTGGTACGAGGTAACAACTTAGTCAAATATCGAATATGATACTTAATATGAGGTAAATATAAGGTTTAGTAAAGCAACACACGTAGCCGGATCAAGGTGCGGAGTGAAATTCTCCAGATGCCGGACCAAGGATTTAGAGATACCTAACTTATCACTTTGCATGCAAGATACTAGAAAAAGATTGTTATAGCTAGAATTACCTAGTTAGGAGCATGTGGGGAACACTTATGCCCTAGTTACTTTCATTACTTGATTAAACTCCAATACTTGAACATGACACTTGTTTACTTTAATTTAGCTAATTGCTTTCATTAATCAAAACCCCCTTTAGTTATTTGTTTTCGGAAAATAAATGACTAAATAGAAGTAATAATAGAATAAAGTTAAGTCTGAACCATTTTCCTCATGGGAACGATCCCAACCTCACGGTTCTTTACTTGATGAGACCACTTTTACTTCGTTTCGAGAAGTAAATTTGAGCGTATCAAATTTTGGCGCCGCTTCCGGGGAAAGTGGCTTTTAGATTAACTTTAAGCTTATTACCGAAGTTTAGTGAACATTTTACTAATTTTACTTTTTCTTTTTGTTTTTGTCTCTTGCAGGTCTAACTTCCTTACATGCCAAACACACGGAGTAGAGGAATACCCGTAATTGAACCTGACCCAAACTAGAGCGTACTTTAAGAAGAATGAATCAGAATATGGGCATCCAAGGTGATGAGGTCAACCCATAAATTCCACCATTGGTCGACGCTCATGACCCTGTATTACATGATATTCGTGGGTAAGGTGAAATACCGAGACAACCTCCCTCTCCACGCCCTCAAGAGTACTATAAGGGCTATGAAAATATCGCAGACTCTGATGGGCCACTCGTCTTGCCCCCTCTACCACACAGCTACACTTTTGTGGTAACTAGTAGTGTGATGCAAATGCTCACTGCCAAAGGTTTGTTTTTCAGGGCTACCTTCTGAGGATCCACATGCCAACATCTCTAAGGTAAGAGAAGTGTGCAAAAGTTGTATAGGGAGGCCCAATTTGAATATGGATGTAATCGGGCTAAGAGTTTTTCCTCTCTCACTGACGGGAGAGGCTGCTATGTGGTTTACTAAGCTCCCCTATAAATCAATCTTCACTTGGAATCAACTGAGGGATGCTTTCTTAGAACGCTACTACCCGGTGTCTAAGAAACTAAACCACAAAGACAGAGTGAACAACTTTGTGGCACTACCGGGAGAGTCAGATAGCAGTTCTTGGGATAGGTTCACTTCATTCTTGCAAAGTTTCCCAAATCACCGCATAGATGATAAGTCTCTAAAAAAGTATTTCTATCGGAGACAAGATGATAATAACAAAGCGGTGTTGGATACAATAGCGGGTGGTTCTTATGGGGAGTGTCCTTATGCCAAGATGCTGAAAAGTTAGAGAAAATCTCCCGAAATAATAATAAACACCTTCGCAGTCCAATCCGCACACAACTCAGTCGCAGATGATATTCGTGAGGAGATGTCTCAGATGAGAACTGAGCTTGGGTTGGTGTTGAAACATGTTGCTGGGGGTGTGGAAAAGGTAAATGCGGTGAATTACTTGTCTAAACCACCACCTCCAAATGATGAATATTACTATGAGGAGGACTCCTATATGGTGAATGATCAGACAGAGGGTTTCCGACCGAATGCCCAAGGCTCCATTCAAAATAATTGGCGCCAAGGTCAAGGAAACAAAGGTCGGAACTATGATAATTATAACCGCGAGGGTCATTGTGTCCGAGATGGGAATTACAACCGCGATAACAACTTCAATTGGGGTAATTATAATAACAGAAATGATAGGAGTGGGCCCTATGTTCCACCTCAAAATCGTGAAGTTGATCCTAGGGATGGTGGGGGTAGTATGGCCCGAGTTGAGGATATGATGCATAAAAAGATGAGGAGGTTCGATGCTAGTGATAAGCACACTAAAATGTTAAGGAATGACTTAGCAGGTATAGGGAAAAAAGTTGATGCACATGCAATCTCGATTAAGCATCTTGAGTTGCAAATGACCCAATTGTCTGCAACTGTGAACACATGGCAACCGGGCACTCTTCCTTGCAACACTGTCCAAAATACGAAAAATGATGGGCATTGTATGACGATCACTACTCGGGGTGGTAAGCAAACCATTGATCCACCTATGCCGTCTGGTGTAGAAAAGGTGATAAGAGATGATGATACAGTGGTGGAGGTTAGTGGTGAGTTAGAAGATAAAACAGTAAAAGATTTTGAGGTGCCCCAAAAGGTGACCCCCATGCCTAGACCACCACCTCATTTCCCACAAAGGTTAGTAAAAAAGACTGAGGATGGTAAATACAGGCATTTTATAACGATGTTGAAACAACTTTCTATCAATGTCCCTTTGGTAGAAGCTCTTGAACAAATGCCCGGTTATGCCAAGTTCATGAAAGATTTGGTTACAAAGAAAAGATCACTTTTGAGGATGATGATAGAATGCAGCACTGTAGTGCCATTTCTACAAGATCTCTAGTGCAAAAGAAAGAAGATCCGGGTGCTTTCACTATTCCTTGTACAATCGGGTTATTACATTTTGCGAAAGCATTATGTGTTCTTTGGGCAAGTATAAATCTCATGACCCTCTCGATTTACAAGAAGTTGGGTTTGGATGACCCAAAGCACACTGCGATGCGGCTACTGATGGCCGATCGATCTGTAAAAAGGCCCATTGGTATACTCTACGATGTGCTAGTAAAAGTGAAGTCATTCATATTTTCGGCCGATTTTGTGATTCTTGATTGTGAGGCCGATTTTGAGGTGCCTATTATTCTTGGGAGGCCATTCCTTGCTACGGGTAGAGCCTTGGTTGATATGGAAAAGGGGCAGATGAAATTCTGATTGAACAATGAAGAAGTGACCTTCAACATTTGTAGGCCATGAGGCAGAGTGGTGAGCTCCTATCGGTATCTGCTATATCCTACAGAGTTGAAGAGTCATCTAAGGTACAAATTGAAGAGCGTCTGGTGTACAAGCATTGACGGCAGTGATCATGAATTTTGATAGTGATGGCATTGAAGAGTATGGGTCATTGGTCGCGGCACTTGATCGAGGTAATGTTCATTTTAAACCAAAGAAATTTGAGTTAGATATGCAACATCACGAATCTCCACTGATATACCGTGGTTTCACGCTATTTTTAATGCTTTTTCCTTAAGTTTAGTGTGTCCAAAAGCCTTTTTGTATTAATTTTTATGTAAGTTTCTCTTTATTGCAGGAAATCTGTCTAAAAGATGAATGCGGAGGTTTTTGAGCAAGAAATGCAGAAAAGTACCACCTACGGAGCTTGTGACGGTCCGTCGTGACTGTGACGGTCCGTAGGTGGCATCGTAGTGAAGCTGCTAAAGTAAGATGGGGAAGTCTGACCAAGTGTGGGGTTACGAATGTGTGACGGACCGTCGTAGCCATGACGATCCGTCCTGCTGGTTCGTCATGAAGATCAGAGAAGTAGTCCCAGTACTCAAATTCCATGAGTTCAAGTGTTATGGAACGGAGACCCTCGACGGACCGTTGTGCCTGTGACGATCCGTCATACTTGCCGTTGAGGATAATAAAGAGAGCAGCAGAAGAATTTGCATATGTATGGGACGACGGAGTCCATGACGGCCCGTCGTGACCACGACGACCCATCGCGAGGTCCGTCGACCCAGCCGCGTTTTGACAGATTTCCAGCAAATAGAGTCCTTCTTTAATTAGGTTTCCGTTTTTTATAAATAGTTTGAAAAACCTCGTTTTTGGGGTTAGACTCTTGGTTATTTGAGCTTCTTTTGTGGATTCGACTTGGTGATTATTATAACACTTTTGGAGAATCTTTAGTCTTCAATTAATTTCAGTAATTGATTGTTGGTGATTTTGTTTATTAATCAAGTGAACTTCTGGATTTTATTCTTTCTCATTGAAGTAAGTGCATGAATTCTTATATTA